>NC_029790.2:30859745-30860355 GCF_000816755.2 Arachis ipaensis
GACGAACTCTCATTGATGTCCAAAAGGGGGAAGTAACCCTGAGAGTCAATGAGGATAAGTTTAAGTTGAATGCTTTCAAAGCCATGCAGCATCCAGACACACCAAAAGACTGCATGAAAATTGATCTTATTGACTCTTTGGTAGAGGAAATCAACATGGCTGAGAGTCTCGAATCAGAGCTGGAAGACATCTTTAAAGATGTTCAGCCTGATCTGGAGGATTCAGAGGAATTGAAAGAGCCTCTGAAACTTCCTCAGGAAGAGGAAAAACCTCCTAAACCCGAGCTCAAACCATTACCACCATCCCTGAAATATGCATTTCTGGGAGAAGGTGACACTTTTCTGGTGATCATAAGCTCTGCTTTAAATCCCCTGGAAGAGGAAGCGCTACTTCAAGTGTTAAGGACACACAAGACAGCTATTGGGTGGTCCATAAGTGACCTTAAGGGCATCAGCCCAGCAAGATGCATGCATAAGATCCTATTGGAGGACGATGCTAAGCCAGTGGTTCAACCACAGAGGCGGCTAAATCCAGCCATGAAGGAAGTGGTGCAGAAAGAGGTCACCAAGTTACTAAAGGCTCTAAAGGCTGGTCCTATTTCTGATAGCCC
>NC_029790.2:30860392-30862824 GCF_000816755.2 Arachis ipaensis
CTATGTAATGCACCTGCAACCTTTCAGAGATGCATGCTCTCTATTTTCTCTGATATGGTGAAAAAATTTCTGGAAGTCTTCATGGATGACTTCTCAGTATATGAAGACTCATTCAGCTCCTGTCTTGATCACCTGACACTGGTTCTGAAAAGATGCCAAGAGACTAACCTGGTTTTAAACTGGGAAAATGTCACTTTATGGTGACTGAAGGGATTGTCCTTGGGCACAAGATTTCGAACAAGGGAATAGAGGTGGATCAAGCTAAGATAGAGGTAATTGAAAAATTACCACCACCTGCCAATGTTAAGGCAATTAGAAGCTTTCTGGGGCATGCAGGATTCTATAGGAGGTTTATAAAGGATTTTTCAAAAATTGCAAAACCTCTGAGCAACCTGCTAGCTGCTGACACGCCATTTGTGTTTGACACAGAGTTTCTGCAGGCATTTGAAACCCTGAAAGCTAAGCTAGTCACAACACCAGTTATTTCTGCACCAGACTGGACATTACCATTCGAATTAATGTGTGATGCCAGTGACCATACCATTGGTGCAGTACTGGGACAGAGGCATAACAAGCTTCTGCATGTCATTTATTATGCTAGTCGTGTTTTAAATGATGCCCAGAAAAATTACACAACCACAGAAAAAGAATTGCTTGCAGTGGTTTATGCCATTGACATGTTTAGATCATACTTAGTAGGATCAAAAGTGATTGTGAATACGGACCATGCTGCTCTTAAATATCTACTCACAAAGCAGAAATTAAAACCCAGGCTCATAAGATGGGTGTTGCTTCTGCAAGAGTTTGATATAGAAATAAGAGACAGAAAAGGGACAGAGAACCAAGTGGCTGATCATCTGTCCCGGATAGAACCAGTAGAAGGGACGTCCTTCCCCTCTATTGAGATCTCTGAAACCTTTCCGGATGAGCAACAGTTTGCCATCTAGGAAACACCATGGTTTGCAGACATTGCAAACTATAAAGCTGCAAGATTCATACCCAAGGAGTACACAAGCAACAAAAGAAAAAATTAATTACTAATGCAAAGTACTACCTGTGGGATAAACCATATCTCTTTAAGAGATGTGCAGACAGAATAATCCGTAGATGTGTGCCTAGAGAAAAAGCACAGAAGATCCTATGGCATTGTCATGGATCACAATATGGAGGACATTTCGGAGGTGAGCGAACAGCAACAAAAGTCCTCCAATGTGGCTTCTACTGGCCCACTCTCTATAAAGACTCCCGAGAGTTTGTGCGTAACTGTGACAGCTGCCAGAGACCTACTGGGCAACCAGATTCCTAAACTTTGATGCCAAATTAGCTGGAGAAAAAAGATTGCTCCAGCTGAATGAGCTAGAGGAATTCAGACTCACTGCTTTTGAAAATGCCAAGCTTTACAAAAAGAAAGCAAAAAGGTAGCATGACAGAAAGCTGTCATCTAGAGTCTTTAAACCAGGATAGAAGGTTCTGCTGTTTAACTCTAGGCTCAGGCTATTCTCCGGGAAACTGAAATCCCGGTGGAGGGGACCATATGTGATTACAAGTGTGTCACCATATGGCTATGTGGAGCTTCAAGACATTGATTCTAATAAGAAGTTCATTGTTAATGGACAGAGAATCAAGTATTATCTTGAAGGCAATGTTGAGCAAGAGTGCTCAAGGCTGAGGCTAGATTAAAAGCTCAGTAAGGTCCAGCTAAAGACAATAAAGAAGCGCTTGTTGGGAGGCAACCCAATGTTATTTAACTATATCTATTTAGTTTCCATTGCTATTTTATGTTTTTTGTAGGTTGATGATCATGTGAAAAAATCAACTGAAAAAATCAAAAACAGAATGAAAAACAGCATTAAAAACAGCTCACTCTGGAAGAAGAGCTTACTGGCGTTTAACGCCAGAAAGAAGCATCAAGCTGGCGTTAAACGCCAGAAACAAGCACCAGACTGGCATTTAATGCCAGACATGCATTCTAAGGGCGTTTTGCATGCCTAAATGGAGCAGGGATGCCAAGTCCTTGACCCCTCTGGATCTGTGGACCCCACAGGATCCCCACCTACCTCACCATTCAAATTCAAACCATTTTCCTCCCAAACCCACCCATTCACACACCTCCATCTCCTCCATCTTCTCCACTTCTTTCTTCTTTTGCTCGAGGACGAGCAAACCTTTTAAGTTTGGTGTGGAAAAAAGCGTTGCTTTTTGTTTTTCCATAACCATTTATGGCACCTAAGGCCGGAGAAACCTCTAGAAGGAGGAAAGGAAAGGCAAAAGCTTCCACCTCTGAGTCATGGGAGATGGAGAGGTTTATCTCAAGGGTCCATAGTTCAGTGGTAGAGCATTTGACTGCAGATCAAAGAGCTATGAAGGAGGAGCAACAAAGACAAGGAAGAGACATAGAGGAGCTCAAGAGCACCATTGGTTCTTCAAGAAGA
>NC_029790.2:30862940-30892437 GCF_000816755.2 Arachis ipaensis
GAAAAAGCAAAAAGCTCTTTAAACCAAAAGGCAAGAGCAAAAATCCAATAGCCCTTAAAACCAAAAGGCAAGGGTAATAAAAAAGATCCAAGGCTTTGAGCATCAGTGGATAGAAGGGCCTAAAGGAATAAAATCCTGGCCTAAGCGGCTAAACCAAGCTGTCCCTAACCATGTGCTTGTGGCGTGAAAGTGTCAAGTGAAAACTTGAGACTGAGCGGTTAAAGTCGAGGTCCAAAGCAAAAATAGAGTGTGCTTAAGAACCCTGGACACCTCTAATTGAGGACTTTAGCAAAGCTGAGTCACAATCTGAAAAGGTTCACCCAGTTATATGTCTGTGGCATGTATGTATCCGGTGGTAATACTGAAAAACAGAGTGCTTAGGGCCACGGCCAAGACTCATAAAGTAGCTGTGTTCAAGAATCAACATATTGAACTAGGAGAATCAATAACACTATTTGAATTCTGAGTTCCTATAGATGCCAATCATTCTGAACTTCAAAGGATAAAGTGAGATGCCAAAACTGTTCAGAAGCAAAAAGCTAATAGCCCCGCTCATCTAATTAAGACTGATCTTCATAGATGTTTTTGGAATTCATTGTATATTCTCTTCTTTTTATCCTACTTTGTTTTTAGTTGCTTGGGGACAAGCAACGGTTTAAGTTTGGTGTTGTGATGAGCGGATATTTTATACGCTTTTTGGGGTTAATTTCATGTAGTTTTTAGTATGTTTTAGTTAATTTTTAGTATATTTTTATTAGTTTCTAGGAAAAATTCATATTTCTGGACTTTACTATGAGTTTTTGTATTTTTCTATAATTTCAGGTATTTTCTGGCTAAAATTGAGGGAGCTGAGCAAAAATCTGATTCAGGCTGAAAAAGGACTGCTGATGCTGTTAGATTCTGACCTCCCTGCACTCGGAATGGATTTTTTGGAGCTAAAGAATTCCAATTGGCACTCTCTTAATTGCGTTGAAAAGTAGACATCTAGGGCTTTCCAGCAATAGATAATAGTCCATACTTTGCTCAAGGATAGACGACGTAAACTGGCGTTCAATGCTAGTTCCAGGTTACATTCTGGCGTTAAACGCCAGAAACAGGTTACAAGTTGGAGTTAAACGCCAGAAATAGGTTACAACCTGGCGTTTAACTCTAGAAACAGCCTAGGCACGTGTAAATCTCAAGTCTCAGCCCCAGCACACACCAAGTGGGCCCTAGAAGTGGATTTCTGCACTATCTATCTTAGTCTACTCATTTTCTATAAACCTAGGTTACTAGTTTAGTATTTAAACAAATTTTAGAGATTTATTTTGTACCTCATGACATTTTAGATCTGAACTTTGTACTCTTTGATGGCATGAGTCTCTAAACTCCATTGTTGGGGGTGAGGAGCTCTGCTGTGTCCCGATGAATTAATGCAATTATTTCTGTTTTCTATTCAAACACGCTTGTTTCTATCTAAGATGTTCATTCGCACTTCAATATGATGGATGTGATGATCCGTGACACTCATCACCATTCTCAACCTATGAATGTGTGCCTGACAACCACCTTCATTCTACCTTCGATTGAATGAGTATCTCTTGGATTCCTTAATCAGAATCTTCGTGGTATAAGCTAGAATCCATTGGCAGCATTCTTGAGAATCCGAAAAGTCTAAACCTTGTCTGTGGTATTCCAAGTTGGATTCAGGGATTGAATGACTGTGACGAGCTTCAAACTCACAAGGGTTGGGCGTAGTGACAGACGCAAAAGGATCAATGGATCCTATTCCAGCATGAGTGAGAACCGACAGATGATTAGCCGTGTGGTGACAGCGCACCTGGACCATTTTCACTGAGAGGACAGATGGTAGCCATTGACAACGGTGATCCACCAACACACAGCTTGCCATAGGAGGAACCTTGCGTGCGTGAAGAAGAAGACAGGGGAAAAGCAGAGATTCAGAAGACAAAGCATTTCCAAAACTCCACCATATTCTCCATTACTGCATAACAAGTATTTAATTCATGCTCTTTTATTTTTCACAATCCAAACTGATAATTATAATTGATATCCTGACTAAGAATTACAAGATAACCATAGATTGCTTCAAGCCAACAATCTCCGTGGGATTCGACCCTTACTCACGTAAGGTATTACTTGGATGACCCAGTGCACTTACTGGTTAGTGGTACGAGTTGTGAAAAGTGTGATTTACAATTCGTGCACAACCTCCCTTTGGTGCCATTGATGATAAAATAAACAAAGAGCGCACTCTACAACACCAAACTTAAAAGTTTGCTTGTCCTCAAGCAAAATGAAACTAAAAACGGGGAGGGACATAAAAAGCGCAAGGAGGAGTAAAAATAAAAATATTGCAAAAGAAGCAGATAATGATAAAAGGGCAAGAAAGATTAAATTAAAAAATTTTTTTGAGCTAGTGATGGCGCCAAACGCCAGGGGGCCAAGTTTGGCACCGTCCTGCCAGAGAATTCTCCCTTATTTCCTTTGTTGGTGGTGCCAAACTCCAAAGATCCAAGTTTGGCGGCACCCCTCCGGTATCAATTTCTCATTATGCACGCATTACCTTATCCCAAGTATCTAAGCTCTCCTTGGGCTGTGTGTCAAGACACTTCTTAACTCTGTCTCGTATAGCAAATAGGAAGAGAAGTAGCTTGTAGACATCAGGATAACTCTATTAGTCTTCACAGTGTCACAAATCTGCAGAAAATTAGATATGAACAAGTTTGGGTCTTCCTGCGGAAGTCTGTGAAACTGACAATTTTGTTGTACCAAAGAAATCAACTAAGGCTTCAGCTCAAAGTTGTTAGCAGCCACAGGGGGTACAACAATGCTATTCCCATATAAATTAGGGCTAGAAGCAGTGTATGAGACAAGTGTTCTCCTCGGTTATTCAGGCATATTAGGAGGATTAACAACATTGGCATTAACCGCATTATTGTTATTAAGCTCCATGGTGGATTCTTCAACTTCCTTATCAAAGTTGTTCCTGAGGTTCTCAGCTGCTTTATAAGCTTTAACATGCTATAAACGCCTTCTCAAGGTCCTCTCAATCTCAGGATCAAAGTCAAGAAAAGGTTCTTTGTTCCCGTTCCTGCTCATAAACAAACAGAAAACAAAGAAAAGGTAGGAATCTCTACGTCAGAGTGCAGAAAATTTTCAGTGAGGTAACTAATGTAAAAGAAATAAAATAAAATAACTGAATAAATTAAATAGAAAATTCAAACAACTAATAAGCAAAATGGAACACAAAATTTTGAAAATAAATAAAAAATATAACTAGGAAAAAATAAAACAACTAAAGGGAAACCAAACTTAAATTCAGAAATTATGAGAAAAATTTTAAATAAAATAACACTAAATTTTTGAAAAAAATTAGAGAAGAAAAACAAACAAAAACTAAAATTAAGAACGCCTGATGTAAGTAATCAAACAAAGGTTAGTTGTTAATCACAGTCAATCCTCGGTAACGACGCTAAAAACGTGGTGCAAAATTTAAACTCCACAAACTAACCAGCAAGTGCACCGGGTCGTATCAAGTAATACCTCTGGTGAGTGAGGGTCGATCCCTCGAGGATTGATGGATCAAGCAACAATGATTGAGTGAATTGCTTAGTCAGACAAGCAGAAAGTGGTGTTTTGAGAGTTCAATTGCATTCAACAGTAAATTCAAAGGATTAAAGGCAATCAGTAAACTTGATGTGAAAGTTATGAGAGAAAACAATTAAGGTTTCAGAGTTGTTTATTTTTCAGATTAACTTTTTTTACCAACTATTTTAATCATGCAAGATTCAATTCATGGCAAACTATATGTGACTAAACCCTAATTCCTTAGTAATTTAATATCCTCTAACCTAGTTAACCGCCAATTCCTTGGTTACTTAATTTCAATTAGAGGCTTAAGTCCAATTCTTGTATATCAACCACAAAAACCCTAATTAACCAAATATAAGAGGATTATATGTCACGTATCCCGTTAAGTCCATATAATTAGTGATTTAGGAGAATTTGTTTTCAAGTTGTTGTTCAAGTAAATTACTTTTCCAAGATTTAGCAGGAACACAATTAGAATAAGGGTTATTCTTTCAATCTACCCAAATCCTTAAGATGAAGAACGAAAACAAATCCTTGAAATTGAAATCAATACATTAAAAAAATAGAAGAGTAATAGTATTAAACCATAGAATAAACAGAGCTCCTAACCTTAACAATAGAGGTTTAGTTGCTCATGGCTGAGAGAGAAAACTAGGGTTCCAAAGTTCCAAAGTGTAAACTGTAAAATGAGGTGCGTAAGAGAGAAGAGAGCCCGAAGGGCTGAATCTTTTCCCATTTATATCTAATTATAATAAATATAAAATATATTTTTTAAAACTAAATAATATCTTTTCCTATTATAAATAAATTAAAATGTTAATAAAAAATTAATAGAAGATCTCGTTGCTGGCTTCATAGGGCATGGGGACCGCCTTTGATACTAGAGCTGGCGCCAAACTTGGGCTGCACCAAGTTTGGCACCACCCTACCCGTGCATAAATGTGTTTATATAGTGATATTGGCACCAAACTTGAGGAATGTGGCACCAAACTTGAGGATGTGGCGTTTGGTGGCATTTGGCACCGTGGCGCCAGAGAAAAAGTATAAACTACTATATATCGTTGGAAAGCTTTGAAAGTTAGCTTTCCAATTCCACTAGAACCGCGTCAATTGGACCTCTGAAGCTCAAGCTATGCTCATTGGAGTGTGTGGAGGTCAGGGTTGACAACATCATCCACTTTCTTCCTTTTTGTTCTAACGAACTCTGTCAAACTCGCCTGAATGGTACCTGAAATAAACTAAATTGCAAACAACTCAAAGTAGCATTTATAGTGGCTTAAAATACTTAAATCTTGATTAAACTTAACAAATTCAAATACAAATTCACTAGGAAAAGATAAGAAAGATTCTCACGCATCAGTGCGCATAGGCGAGAGCACTACAATTGAATGCTTGAAAAATTTGTTAAAGGTGTCATTTCGGTGTTCAATTATGAATACTTGCAAAAACCAAATTCAAATGATGTACAATGCCTGCTACAAATGGTGGAGGATTGTGGCTTTCCTGGCATGTTGGGTAGCATTGACTACATGCATTAGAAATGAAAAAATTGTCCAAAGGCGTGGAAAGGTATGTACATGAGTGGTTATCGTGGGGTTGCAACCATAATACTTGAGGTTGTAGCATCTTTAGACCTTTGAATATGACATTCATTCGTTGGAGTTTCTGGTTCAAATAATGATATCAATGTATTAGATCGTTCACCAGTATTCGATGATATTCTAAATGACCGTGCTCCGGAGGTAAATTATACTGTTAATGGTAATAATTATACTATGGGATACTATTTAGCAGATGGTATTTATCCTGAATGGGCCATATTTGTCAAATCATTCTCAAAGCCACAAGAGGAGAAATGCAAGTTATTTGTACAATATTAAGAAGGGCAAAGAAAAGATGTGGAGCGAGCACTCGGAGAGTTGCAAGCACGCTTTGCAATTATACATGGTTCAGCGCGCTTTTGGGAAAAGAAGAATCTTGTAAACTTAATGAGAGCTTGTATTATATTGCGTAATATGATTGTTGAGGATGAAAGAGACACTTATGCAGGAAATTTTGCTCAAGGCTTAGAGTATGACGATGTCGAAAATGGCTTATCACAATCTTAGCTGAGAAAAGAAGATTTTGCACCATGCCATCAATTTCTCCAAAGAAATGCCCAACTTCGAAATAGGCAGTGCAGTAGCATAGACAGTTAAAAGAGGACTGATTGAACACATGGCAATTTCACAATGCTTGCTGTCAACTATAGAGCTTAACTATGTTTTACTTTATATTTACAAATTAGTATAATCTCGAATTATATATTGTGTATTATTGTTATATATGAATTTTTTAATATTAATATTTTTTAATAGTGAATTATTTTTGAATTTATAAATTTAAATAATATTATTGAAAAAAATAATGACTACATTAAATTTAATTACTTTAATTAATTAATTAACTGGGACCACATTAGGGACTAAAGTTAGTTCCTCATAACGGAGAAGAGAGAGATACTTTGAGTTTCTATTTACTGTTTATGATACAAAAGCTGATATAAAGTTAATTTATATGACAGGTAGGCCATAAATAGGGACTGTGATGAGTTCTCTACTGGAGATAGTCTAAGAACAACTCCAACGGTAACTAAAATTGGAACACCATTTACCGTGTATCAGAAAAAGGGAAGACTTTAGCATGGGAGTGAAAGAGAAGAGAGTTCCTTGACGTCTTTCAAAGTTCTAGAAACCTTGTTCAGAGGGACTTGCTCTCTTTGAATAAAAACCAATAATATTTATACATGTATTAACTTTATATATATTTTTGGTTTGGTTATTTACTTTTGTTTATAAAATTTAAAAATGCTAACCACATTATAAAATTAGCCATTGCCAAACTAGCCATTGTAAAATTAGCTGTTGAAAACTAGTCGTTATTATATTACCGTTATTATTAATAAATTAATATTTTATTACTCTATATATACTACTTACATACATTTCTATTCTCACACTTTCTTCTATTCTTCTTCATTTTCTTTCCAGTTTATGAAATCAAAATTCTATTGAGATTATTTTTTGTTCGAAAAAATGGATCCAAACCAACTCAACTCTTTTTTCAATTACTTACAAAACTTTTCTCAAACTCCAAATACCCAACAATCTCAAACTTCAAACTCTCAAATTCCAAATTAAAACTTCACACTACCAAATACATTTCAAAATCCAAATCCACAAAATGTTCCTAATTTCAATTTTCAAGCTCTTTATAATAATCAATTTCCTATATTCCAACAACATAATCAAAATTCACAAACACCACATTTTTCATTTTCATCCTTATTTAATCCCTTTATCGGAAATGTTACTCCAACATCTGTGCCGTTTCCAACTCAATTCAATACATCGAGACATGACTCATCTGGTGTTAGTGGCTCTTCTAACCCATCCCTTCAGACTCTGATACAATCTAGTCCAAATTTGCAATATTCAGATTTTGCCGACCCTCGTGGATTAGATGTTATCGACCTCAATGATGATGACATTGAAAATCGTAGGCAAGATAGTATTCAACACTGGCATTGGAAAGAGGACCAGATGTTGATCAATGCATGGTTAAATATTTCAACTGATCCTATAGTTGGTACTAACCAAAAGGGCGACGCATTTTGGAGTCGAATTCACAACTATTGTATACAATTCAATGCTGACATGAAAAGGGGATAGTTGCATATAAGAAATGATGGTATAAGATCAACAAGGCACTTGCACAATTTGCTAGTTGCTACGATCAAGCCAGCCGAAACATAAGGAGTGGTTCGAATGCTGATGATATAAAGGAGTTAGCCTATAAACTTTATTCCACAAATTACGGTAAAATTTTCACTTTTGAGAGGCATTAGAATATGCTTCGTTTGGAGCAAAAATGGAGAAGCCAACTACCTACATAGAGTGGAGGCTCAAAGAGAACCAAGATTAGTGCAACTGGAGCATACTCATCATCATCAAATCCAGAAACATCTTTGGCTGACAAAACCAGTGTGGACTCTCCCGTTCACCCACAAGGATCAAAGAAGAGCAAGAGAAAACATAAGGAAAAAGTACAAATGTCTGAAGATCTTAGCAAAAAGAAATCATCAATTGTTAAGAAACTATCTATCATGGAAGATATTAAGAGTGCTAGAGAGAAGGAACTAATGGATAGGGAAAAAGAAAGAGAAGAGGAGAGGGAACATAGAGCAAAGATTATGGCAATCAAAGAAAAGGAGTACAAATTCAAGCGGTGATGAAAGAACAAGAATTACAAATTCAGTGATATATTAAAGAAATGGAGATAAATGCAAATGAAAGGAAAATGGAAAGGATGGCTAAGGAAAGGGAAAGAGAAATGGATATGCAAATACTTAATATTGACACGTTTACAATGAGTGTAAAATGACGAGCTCTTCATGAGATTGCATGTGAGAAAATAATCAATAAGTGGTTTACTTAATAATTCCTTGTATTCATAGAGTTAAGTTGTATGTTTTATTTTTACTGCGTATTACTGGTATGTGATATAATTTCTTTTATTCATTTGTGATGTAACTTTTCCAATTTGTCAATATTATTGTGCCGTTAATGTTTAACAAAGTGACAGTTGTAAAACTAGCCATTTTAAACTTAGACAAGAAAAAACTAACTGTTAAGTAGCTGCTGCAAAACTGGTCGTTTTAAACTTAGACAAGAAAAAACTAGCCATTAAGTAGCCATTGCAAAACTAGTCGTTGAGAAGTACCCACTTGCTGCGGACACACTTATAAATATCAACTATTAATGATTTTGTAACTCTATTTCAACCTTAGTTTCTCACCTCAAAAGAATACTAAAAAATACATTTCAAGATATGGCTAGAAATTTTGATGATATGTTTAATGAGGCTTTGTATGGTAAAAGAAGATGGCGAGATAACACACTCATGGATAATTCGATCGATGAGTGTTTATTCGATGATTCAGAAGAAGAATATATCGATAAAAGCTCTATCCCAACTCCTCATAGATGGATCAACAGAGATCGAGAAGTAGGACATGATCGCCATTTCCAAGATTACTTTACAAATGAGCTGGTGTATAATGCTGACATTTTTCAACGGAGATTTCGAATGAGAAGACATGTGTGCCTTCGGATAGTAGACGATCTCTCAAATGTCTATTTGTATTTCCAATAGAGGGTCGATGCAACTGGAAGAGGAGGCTTGTCACCACTCCAAAAATGCACCGTTGCAATACGGATGTTAGAATATGCATAATAGATGATGTTGTTGATGATTATGTGCGCATAGGCCAGAGCACTACAATTGAATACTTTTCAAAATTTGTTGAAGGTGTCATTTCAGTGTTCGATGATGAATACTTGCGAAAACCAAATTCAAACGATGTACGACACCTGCTATAAATGGAAGAGGATCGTGGCTTTCCTTACATGTTGGTAGCATTGACTGCATGAATTGGTAATGGAAAAATTGTCCAAAGGCGTGGATAGGTATGTACATGAGTGGTTATTGTGGGGTTGCAACCATAGTACTTGAGGTTGTAGCATCTTCAGACCCTTGAATATGACATGCATTTGTTGGAGTTTCTGGTTCAAATAACGATATCAATGTGTTAGATCGTTCACCAGTGTTTGATGATATTCTAAATGACTGTGCTTTGGAGGTAAATTATACTATTAATGGTAATAATTATACTATGAGATACTATTTAGCAGATGGTATTTATCTTGAATGTGCCACATTTGTCAAATCAATCTCAAAGCCACAAGGGGAGAAATGCAAGTTATTTGCACAATATCAAAAAGGGCAAAGAAAAGATGAAGAGCGAGAACTTGGAGTGTTGCAAGCACACTTTGCAATTATACGTGGTCCATCGCGCTTTTGGAAAAAGAATCTTGCAGACATAATGATAGCTTATATTATATTGCATAATTTGATTGTTGAGGATAAAAGAGACAATTATGCCGGAAATTTTGCTCAAGGTTTAGAGTATGATGATGTCAAAAATGGCTTATCATAACTTCAAGTGGGAGAGGAAGATTTTGCATCATACCATCAATTTCTCCAAAGAAATGCCCAACTTCGAAATGGGCAGCAGCATAGACAGTTGAAAGAGGACTTGATTGAACACATATGGCAATTTCACAATGCTTGTCGTCAACTATAGAGCCTAACTATGTTTTACTTTATATTTACAAATTAGTATAATCTCGAATTATATATTGTGTATTATTGTTATATACGAATTTTTTAATATTAATATTTTTTAATAGTGAATTATTTTTGAATTTATAAATTTAATTAGTAAGTAAATTATTTTAAAATTTATAAATTTTAATAATATTATTGAAAAAAATAATAACTACATTAATTTTAATTACTTTAATTAATTAATTAAGTGGGACCACAACAGGGACTAAAGTTAGTTCCTCCTAATGAAAAAAAGAGAGATGCTTTGAGCTCCTATTTATTGTTTATGGCGTAAAAGCTGATGTGGAGTTACTTTTCATGACAAGTGAGCCATAAATAGGAATTGGGATGAGTTCCTTATTGGAGATGGTCTAAGGAGAGAAAAGAAATCCAAATCTGTGCCACTCCGTTCACCATCACTGCACCATGCCACTCCGTTCACCATCACTGCACCATTCCAGATTCACTGCCATGCCGCTCCAGATTCGTCGTCTCCTTGACGCACCATTAATCTTTAAGCCCCACATCGTGCCGAATTTTCCATTGACGCAATGTTCCAGATTATGTGTTCTATTCTTCTTCTTCTTTTCTTCTTTCTGAGGAGTACCTAACGACATAGTTTTGGAGTTATTAAGAAATGAAGTTTATAATTTGTGTTTTAGAGTTTAGCATTTACAGTTTAAGGTTTAGTCTTTATTATTTTTTCCATATAACTTATATCTTATATAATTTATATATTTTGATTTAGATTTTATGGATAATGAGTTACAATTAAGGGTTTAGGATTTAGTATTTAGAATTTAGAATTTAGTATTTGTGAATTAGGTTTATGATTAGGGTTTAGTATTTAGGACAAAGGAATTAGGTTAATTTTTTTTGTTGAAGTATTACACCTATCCCAGTCCTTAAAATTGAGATAATTTTTTAGGAGTTTATGCAAAGTTCCATTAATAAAACCAGTTTTATTCTTAAATTTTAATGCAAACCACATGGATTCTGACAAAAGGTATGCCATGGCTCTTTCCTGAATGCAAGTAGAACGGCCTTGCAGGATCCACTAGGGGACTGAGGTGTGCACGTGAGGCTGCAGCTTGCAACATGTTAATATGAGCCATCAACTAAGCCAATTCTTCCAGATTTATGTTCTCTAATGATCAAATTGAAAGACCCGAACCATTTCTCGCTAAATCATTTCTTGCTTCTGATTTTGTCATTTGAGGATCCATCGTTAAAGTGATGAATCAACGATTTATCCTATCGAATAAAAAATGCACCTTTTCAATCATGAAGAAAATCTGGTGATTCGAGAAGATGAGAGCAAAGAAGATAGTGAGAGAGGATTCCAATATGTTTCCTAAATGATAGAACTTCAAGTTCAACAGTTTCACTTAGGGTTAAGTACTAAAATCGTCCCTAAGGTAAGTGGCAAAAATCAAATTCGTCCCCGACGTTTTTTTGCTATTAAAATCATCCCGAACGTTCAGAAACACTTTAAAATCATCCTTTCCCGAATTTTTAGACAAAAATACCCTTGACTATTAATAAAAATAAAAAAAAAACCCTACCCCCACCCTCACCCATCAGCATCTCTTCGCTTCTCTCTCCCCCCCAACCCCCCAATTTCCCTTCCTCCTACACCCACCCCCAAACCCTCACTCCATCACCCCGCCGCCGCCGCTTTCCCGCGTCCATCCCGCCGCCGTCCCGGGTGGGGGTTACCAGAGTGGGGTTAAGGTGTTGGTGTTTGTGTTTGTGTCTGTGGTGGTGGTGGTGGTGGTGTGATGAAGGTGAAGAGGAGAATGATGATGATGAGGGTATTTTGGTCCAAAAATTCGGGAAAGGATGATTTTAAAGTGTTTCTGAACGTTCGGGATGATTTTAATAGCAAAAAAACGTCGGGGACGAATTTGATTTTCGCCACTTACCTTAGGGACGATTTCAGTACTTAACCCTTTCACTTATTACATTATATATACACACGAGTACTCTAAATATTATCTAACCAATTATGGTTGATTGGGCAGCCAACTAATTACTAACTAATCAATTAATTGTTGTTAATTTACATGCCAAGCTATTGACGTTTTGCTACTATACTATGTTGTAGTTAATACTACTATGCTGCTAATAATACTTCAACAAGTTATTAAGGAATGAAGCTATTATTTGGGTTTTAGAGTTTAGAATTTAGGATTTAAGATTTAGTGTTATGATTGATACTATATAATTTATATCATATGTAATTTATGTTGCTATGATTTAGGGTTTAGAAATTATGTGTTATTGTCAAGGATTTAAGATTTAGAGTTTAGAGTTTATACTATATAATTTAAATCTGATATATTTTATATTAATGTGGATTAGGACTTAGGATTTAGGGTTTAGTGCTTAGCATTAAGTGCTTATTGCTTAGGGATTAGGTTAATTTTTTAGCTATGAAGAAATAGAATTTAGGATTTAGGGTTTAAAATTTGGGGTATAAGTATATCCTTTAGGATTTTGGATTATTTATTGCATTCTAATATTTATGGTAGATGGATTAGGATTTTTTGTTTATGGTTTAGGTCTAAATTTTAGATTTTACGGTTAGAGTTATTGATTTAGGGTTCATTAGTCTATGATTTTTTATAGAGTTTCTTCTATTACATCTCAATTACGATTAGGTTTATGGTTTAGGTATATTGTAAGAACCGGAGTTTTTCCGTAAAACCATTTTAATAAAAATAATAATTTTAAGTGCCCGAGATAGATTCAAAATTTAGAAGTTTTAATTTGAATATATAAAGGTGAAATTTGATTTCAATGAATTTTTCTAAGTTGGAAAATGAATCTTTTGCGAAAAGTTTTTGTAAAAATGCGTACTGGTGCTTAAGCTGGCAGTAATGGCTTTAGTCTGTCCAGTACCGCGTATTTTGGAAAAATAAGATATTGAAAAATTGATTTGTTGTTTTGAAAGGACTAAAATAATTTAGAATTGAAAACCAGGCGCTAATCTTAAAGGTTTTGGCCCAAAGTGGGTCAAACAGACTAAAAATGCTAGCGGGTTGAACTGGGCCCAAGGCCCAATATATATAAGTGAGTTAATGAGCCAAATCAGCTCATTTCTCTCCCCATATGAGAGAGAGCCCGGATTGAGGGAGAAGAGAGGTGAGAGTTTGGTGGCACTATTCACCTCCATCTTCCGGGAGCCATAACTTGAGCTACGGAGCTTCGATTCATGAGCCGTTTGCGGCCACGCGAAGCTCTTGACGAGCTCTTCGTTTCTATCTAGGTTTTGCCGGTAAGATTTTGAATCTCAAGCTCCAGTTTCCATCCCAAACAGTTCTGCGTTTTTGATTCTACTTCTTGAGTAGATTTTGTGATTTTGCTTGTTTAGGTGATATCTAGTAGCGGGTAATTGTTGTATTTTACCCCTAATCTCATTGGGTAAGGTAAAGTTTTACTAAACTCTTGTGTTTAGTTGTTTTTGTGAACCCTAGGTTTGATGTTTGTATGTTATATGATGTTTGTTTGAGCTTTGGTGCTTGTTGGAGGTGGCTTAGCTTTTTGGAAGCTTGTTTGGACTTAAAGTGGTGTTCTGTGCATATTGAAAATCGGCCAAGATATGGTTTTAGTTTTCTTTATGTAATATGCAATGTTTCTGGATACTTAGGCTAGTTGACCCTAAGATAGGATTGAATGATATTGGCGTATGAAAAATTATATGTGAATTGATGTAATTGTTGGTTGTATTAGATTATTGGTGTTGATGAGTATTGATGGTGATTAGTTATATTGATGAATAATGAGGATTATGAGAATTTAAGGTAATAAGTTAATGTAAAATGTTTGTGATGGTTTGGAGTAAAAGATATTGATGATTGTGATGTGATATGATATATGTTGATGATAATTTTGGATTTTGAATCTTGTGGTTGATGTTGTGTTAAGGTTGGTGGGTTATTGATGGTGTGTAAGGTTGGTGTTGGAAGACTTTTATGATAATGATGGGTGGTAAGTGAAGTATTTATGTATGAGGAATTATTGATGTTGTTAGTCTTGTTAAATAATGTTGTTGATTGTATGATGTATGATGAATTTGGATGAGTAATATTATTGATTATTGATATGGAGTATGAATGAGGTTGATGATGAAGATTGATAGTGATAGAATGATGATTGATGAATGTGCTGGTGGAAGAATGATTATAGTGTATATATTTAATATTTAAGAATGAGGATAATGACATGTGAAGGAAAATTAGGTATGAAGGGTGAACGGTGACACAAAAGGTGAGTTGTGAGGTAAATTGGAGTTTGGTATAGTTTTAGTTTGATTTTGGTTGAGAATTTTGGAAAGTTGAGAACTTGTGACTTTTTGGTAAAAATGTGTTTTGGGCTAACTTTGACGGATCATATATTGAGCTACGATTATTGGAAATTGATGTATTTTATGTCAAATGAAATATAATTTAACAAGCTTTAAAATGGTTTAAACTTTGTGGAAATATGAATTTTGTAGAGAGAGATATGATCATTCAAAGTTTGGTGTCAGAATCTGAATTATGTACATTCTGCAGAATTTGTGATTTCTGGTTTGTGTGCGCACGCACACCCTGTGGATTTTAAAACCTATGCGCACGCACAGCCTTGTGCGTACGCACACATGGGGACATGGCTACTGATGAGAGCGCTAGCATACTCTGTGCGCGCACATAACCAACGAAGTTCTGCAAGTTGTGCGCACGCACAGCACTGTGCGCACGCACACGTTGGGAAGGGCATTCTGTTGAGGGCGTTCGCACGCGTTGTGCAAGCGAACAGAATTGAAAATTTTACACTTGTGCGTACGCACACCTCTATGCGTACGCACACATTTTGAAAATCTCCTTGGGCGTGCGCACGCACACCACTGTGCGTACGCACATGCCCTGTTTTTCAACTAAAACTTTGTTTTTAACTATTTCACCTTTCCAACAAGCTTGTAAACTTCTGTGACACCTATTTAAGGTTTTTGGGCTTAATTTTGGGTATCAAAGCATGGGAAAGGTCCTAGAAGATTTAAATTGGTATTATTTTAAAAAGTTAGAGAACGGAGGTTTAGGTTTCTGGTGTACTGAGGATGAGTTTAGTTGAGAGAGAAGGAAGAGTAGTGAACTTGGTGATTACTGACAATGAATTGAGAAACTGATAAACTAATGAGTTCGGAATGGAATTAAGAACTGATGATGGTTATTATGAGCTTGATGGATATTGAAGGAAAGTGTGTCAGACACTATATCCTTGGAATGTTGAGAACTGATAATTGAAAGTGATTTGAGATGAGAAATGGTGATGACTGGTGATGATTTGAAGTCGATGGACTTATTGGATGTGGATAGTGTGCCAGGAACGATATCCTTGGAATGATAGTGTGCCAGAAGCTATATCCTTGGAATGATTTATGATGAAATGTTGTTATTTTCCTTTTCTACCGCAAGAGTGTGCCAGGCACTATATCATCGGAATGAGCATGCAAGTGTGCTAGGCACTATATCCTCGGAACGATAGTGTGCCAGGCACTATATCCTCGGAACAAAAGCGTGCCAGGCGCTATATCCTCGGACGTGGCAGAAAGGCGACATCTGAAAGGATGTGTCGATTTGGCATTCATAGACCGACAAGTGATATCACGAGCCAATAGGACAGGCATTCATCATGTGCATCTACTATGTGTTTTATTTGCTTTGCCTAATTGCATATCTTGCCTAAATGAATAATATGCTTATTTACTAGTTGTTTTACTTGCTGTACATGTATATTACTTGTGTTTTACTTGCTTGTATTACTTGTGATTGTCTGGTGCTGAGGAGGTAGGTAGGCGGTGGCGATGGGATCGCAGGGAGGTTAGGTTGGTGAAGACTGTGGGATACAGCGGTGTGTTTAGCATTAATTAGAATTCCCCTAAGTTTAGATAACCCAATTTATGTTTAAGGTTATTTATTTATTTAATTTATTCTAAGCTTGAATATCCATATTTGATGTGAAGTTCTAGGATTGCCTTCGGCGTCCCAGAGCCTTACATCTTACTTATTGGGCACTGTTACCATACTGAGAACCTCCGGTTTTCAAACCATATTCTGTTGTTATTTTTCAGATGCAGGTCGCAATCCACCTTGGTGAGTTATTTTGGTGGTGACAAAGCGGAGGATCTCTATCTATTTTGGAGTCATTTTTATTATTTTTTATTATCTCTCACTTTTGTATTTACTTTTTCGTAGAGGCTTACTTTGAGAGAAAAACTTGTATAAGCTGTTTTAACTTTCAGATGTCTGTATGGTCTGTATATAGCTATCTGGCTTAAACTCTGCGAGTTGTGGCTAGATCTTCATACTATTATACTCTTATATTTTGTTATATTATATCTATTTCTTGTGCGTTAAGTTTGTAGCTTCGTGTGTATGCTTTGCGCTTTTCAAATCTTGTTTTTAAGCTATATCCTTCATCGGGCTTCTAGAATATATTACTTTTTCTATATATTATATGTATAAGCTTTAGAATTGTCATAACCTTTAGTTAACCTTTGCTTTACGACGCGAGGTAAGGCTTAGGCTAATTAGGGTGTTACATTTAGTGGTATCAGAGCAGTTCGTCCTCGTAAGCTTGAGGGATGGACCGATTGTGTTTCATTGCATACTCTGTGTGTCTTTTCTTTGATGCTATTAGGTTATCTACTTGATATTGCATAACATGCTTGTTTGTGAGTGCCTTTTTGGGATAATTGAAGCACTAGACTTTTGATATTGAAACTGATCACCTTGATATCAATTGTTTGGTGTAGACAGGAACCCGAATGGCCACTCATGGACGAGGTCGTACGCGTTCACGAGCAGAGAGTAGGAATGAGCAACCGGCCGATAATCATGCTGAGTTCATGGCGGTAATGGCGAATCTTGCGAACACCATGGAGGCAAATGCTGTTGCGACGCTGCAGGCTCTGCAGAGGTTAGGCCAACCGACTGAAAACGGAAACAGGGATGGAAATGGGAACGATAATGTGGAAGGAAATGGTGATAACATGGGAGGTGCTCCGATGACCTTGGCTACTTTTCTCAAGGTTCATCTGCCAAGTTTCAAAGGTTCAACCAACCCTACAGAAGCGGATAATTGGTTTCAGGCCATGGAGCGTGCTTTACAAGCACAACATGTTCCGAACAACCAGTATATGGAGTTTGCTGCGTATCAGCTTTTGGGAGAGGCTCAGCATTGGTGGCAAGGAGAATGCCACTTGCTCCAGCTTCAGAATGCCGACATCCCTTGGGATGTATTCCAAACGGCTTTCTATAAGAAGTACTTTCCTGAGTCTGCAAGGGAAGCGAAGGAGATGGAACTTATGCAGCTGAAGCAGGATTCCTTGTCTGTGGCGGACTATACTAGTCGATTTGAGGAGCTATGTAGGTTCTCTAGCGTGTGCCAGGTACCCCAGAGACCTACGAGAGCTGGAAGTGCATCAAGTATCAAAGGGGCTTGAAGGATGATATCATGACTGCTGTGGCTCCTTTGGAGATTCGGATTTTCTCCGATTTGGTGAATAAGGCGAGAGTTGTTGAGGAATATGCAAAGTCAGTAGCCTCATCAAGGGACACTCCTGGAGGAAACACTAGTAAGGAACGTGACGATCACCTTGGACCAAGGGGACAGAATTTTAAGAAAGATGGACATACTCCTCAACATCTGCAAGGTCAAGGGAACTTCAGAAAGGACAATAATGCCCAGTTTCACCTTATGAAAGGGAGTCGCCTGTGTTATGCTTGTGGACTACCTGGGCACCTAGCCAAGAACTTCCTCCGTAAGGAAAACCAGAACATGGGTCAGAATCAACAACCAGGCCGTGTGATCACCAAGGGTGCAGAAGAGGCAACAAAGTCGGATCCGCTAATGCGAGGTAAGTGCATAAAGTTGTTGTGATATGTTATTAGGACCCATTTGGCTTAGTTTTATTCTATGGAAGGTTGTCATAAGTTTGGTCGGACTTAGAGATTTCTTAGAGGGACCGATGGAGAAGGAGGATTTTGATGCATGTAGCTGAGTAATCCGGATTCGTAAATGACGATAAATCAGCGTGGACATGTCGGAATGGTTACCGAGTATGACTAGAAATCGTGTCGACTCCCTGTATGGGTGATGGGTGTAACACCCCGATTACCCTAAGCCTTACTTCTAGCCGTAAAGCAAAGGTTAATCAGAGATTACGACAGTCCTAAGGCTTATACATATATATGTATATAGAAGGAAATAATATGATCTAGAAGCTTGACGAAGGAGTAAGCTCAAAAATAGAATTTCAGAAGCGTGAAACGTTCACACGAAGTTAACACATAAGATACAAGATATAGGTACAAGAGAATAGAACAAATGTATAAATATAGTAATATAAGCATAGGGAACCAGCCGCAGTTTGCGGAGTTTAAGCCGACTAGTTACAAATATAAAAATACAAGGTTTTAGAATTAAAACGGCTTATACAACCTATCTCTCATAAATAGCCACTAAAGCCATAAAGATAAAATACAAAAAGAGGTGAGAGTAACTATAACAAAGTAAAATAAATTAAACCAAGGAGGAACCATACTCCGCTCCGTCACCACATCCGCAATCTCACCGAAGTAAATTACGACCTGCATCTGAAAAACAACAACAAAGTATGGAATGAGAACCGGAGATTCTCAGTATGGTAACAGTGCCCAATGATGTAAGATGTAAAGCTCCGGGATGCCGAAGGCAATCCTAGAACTTCACATCACATACTGATATTCAAGCTTAGCATAAAAAATAAATAAAAGAACTTAAACCATAAACCAGGGTTATCTAAACTTAGGGAGAATTATAACTAAACTAGTCACACCGCTGTATCCCACAACCCTCGCCAACCTAACCTCCGTGCGATCCCATCGCCACCGCCTACCTAACCATCTCAGCACCAGATAATCACAATTAATACAAACAAGTAAAACTCAAATAATATTCATATACAACAAGTAGTTCAAGAAGCAGATAGGCATGTTATACAATTAGGCAAACTCAAGTAAACAAAGCAAGCAAGCATATAGAAGATGCACATGATGAATGTCTGCCCTATTGGCTGTGATATCACATTGTCGTTTCAACTGCCAACCCGACACATCTCCATGGAGACGTCGACCTTCGGAATCCTCAAATGGTAACCCCCGAGATATAATGCTCGGATCACTATCCAGGTACATGCGCCTGCATGCTCTATGGATCCGAAGGGATGCGAGTGGGATCTATTGCCACCGACCTCACATCTAAGCGCAAGCGGGACGAACCACTGTCTTTACGCCGCCACCACTACCTTGAACAGGCAGGATCCAACCTCAGCCCCTGCCCGGGCGCATAGCGTCTCAAAATCTCAATAAAAGTAGTACATTGGTTTTTAAAAAAACATTTTTAGCATAAGAAGGATCCATCACTTCATTCAGAGCCCTCAACTCTTCTCAACCACTGTTCATTCTCATTTCATCTCCAAAATCAACAATTCCTTAGTTCTCATCTCATCCATCAACCATTCTTTACCTACCATTGGACTACCTTCAGTACACCATAAACCTAGGCCTCTGTTTTTCTAAACTTTTCCAAACAAACATCAACTAAAACCCTTAGCTTATTTCCCATATTCCCATACACAAAGTAGGCCCAAAAGCTTTAAAATGGTGTTATAGAAACTTACAACCTTGTTGGAAAGGTGAAATAGTTGAAAATAAAGTTTAAATTTATGAAACAGGGCATGTGCGTCCGCACGCCTAGGAAATTTTAAAGGTGTGCATACGCATAGGGGTGTGCGTACGCATACGTGCCAAAATACAAAAGGTCTGTTCACTCACACAACCTGTGCCAGTGCCCCCAACAGACAATTCTCCCCAACGTGTGCGTCCGCACAAGCCTGTGCATCCGCACAGGTTGAAATTCTTCCTCAGATATGCGCGCGCACAAGCTGTGCTAGCGCTGCCAACAGAACGCACTTCCCTGCCTGTGCGTGTGCACAAGGGTGTGTGCGTCCGTACAGGTCAAAATTCTCGCGGGGTGTGCGTGCGTACAAGGCTATGCGTCCGCACATATTAGAAAACTCAGAATTTTGTAACTTTGCAGAATTTCCGGTTTTTAACACCAACTTTGAATGATCATAACTTCCTCTACAAAATTCTAAATTTTGCAAACTTTATATCAAATCGAAGAGTTTCCAATAATCTTCAAATATAAACCAAATTCAACAAATTTTGAAAGCCGAGGAAAAAGTTATGATCAAGCAAAATTCATCAAAATTTCACTTTTACCCAAAACCTCATAACCTCAATTTTAACCAACCTTCCATTCAAAACCAAATTAAAACCTACCCAATCATCATAAACTACTACCACACATAACACATTACCTCTTCATATCATTCTCCTTAATTTTACTTAAATTACTCAACCATTATACCATATCTCACTACCAAATCCATAATTTCCAACTTAATCATAAATCCATACTCATAATCATAATCAATAAACAACAACCTCAATAACCAAAAATCATAAATCATCATCAATATATGTCATTAAACACCATAATCATCAATATCCTTTTTTCCAACCCACCATAAATATTTCACATTGACTTATCATCTAATTTCTCAAAATTCTCATTATTCATCAATATAAATAATCATCATCAATACTCATCAACATTAATAATCTCCAACAATCATCATCATCCACAGTAATTCCATACACCAACAGTTAACATCAATTCACATATGATTACTCATACACCCACAACATTCAATCCTATCTTAGCGTCAACTAGCGTAAGTGTCCATGAACATTACATATTACATAAAGGAAACCAAGACCATACCTTGGCCGATTTTCATATACACCAAACACCAAAACGAAGCCACCAAGCTTGATCCAAAGCCTCAACCAACACCAACAAACACCAAGGCTCACACTAACAACACATATATCACGAAAATCAAAATCTAAGATAAATAAAACAACTAAACACAAGGGTTTAGTAAAGCCTTACCTTACCCAATGTGATTAGGGGTAAAATTTAACATTTACCCGCTACTAGAGATCACCTAAACAAGCAAAACCACAAAATCTACTCAAAAACTAAACATAAAAACGCAGAACTGCTAGGGCACAAAACTGGAGAGTGAACAGCGATCTCTTACCAAAAAAACTTAGATTGAAAGGAAGAGCTCATCGAGAGCTTCGCGTGGCCACAAACGGCTCTTCAATCGGAGCTCCGGATCAAAAGTTATGGCTTCTGAAAGGTGGAGGTGAAAAGAGCACTCTCTCTTCTTCCTCTCTTCACTCTAACCGAACTCTCTCTCTCTCTCTCTCTCTCTCTCTCTCTCTATGCTGAAATGAGCTTCCTTGGCTCATTTACTCACTTATATATGTTGGACCTTGGGCCCGGTCCAACCCGTTAGCATTTTTGGTCCGTTTGGCCCACTTTAGGCCAAAACCTTTAAGATTAGTGTCCGGTTTTCGATTCTAAATTATTTTTCTCCTTTCAAAACAATAAATCACTTTCCAAATATTATTTTCCAAAATACGCAGTGCTGAACAGACCAGAGCCGGTACTGCCGGCTTAATCTCCAGTATGCATTTTTACAAAAACTGTTCGAAAGAAATACATTTTCCAACTCAGAAAAATTCACTGAAACAAAATTTCTCATTTATATTTTTAAATTAAAACTTCTAAATTTTGAATCTATTCCAGGCACTAAAATTATTTTATTAAAACGGTTTTACATGAAAACGTGGGTTCTTACATCCTCCCCTCCTTAAAAAGATTTTCGCCCTCAAAAATCCGAATCACACGATGGGATATATATATATATATACATATATTCCCCACGAAGCATCTTACTTTCAACGTTGCTAATCTAACAAGTTGCCAAGGCACCTCGTTCGCCATCATCCTACCGTGTCGACGTTCCCTTTTGCCTTCCACTGCGTCACTCTGATTATCGTCATTACGCATCCGAAGTTTTTCTTAAAACAATTACCAATTTTGTAATACTTTTTAAAACCTTTAAATCAAGTTCCATATAAATGAGTTCATTGTTAAAACTTTTTCAAAAGAGCCAAAAATCGTTTACTCGAAAGTCATCTATTTGAAATCATGGTTTTCTTAAATAAAAACTTTTCAGTTTGACTTCCTTTCGATAAGATAATTTGGAAACCAAATTTACAAATGAACATAATCGAAGGACTCACTTTTCTTTTTAAACAATATCCTCCAAACCAAGAATTTCTGACGTAGTTTCAAAACCAAGGACTGCTTTTGTAACATTTCGCAAAGCTATGAAAACAAGCCCAATCTAAACCAATTTATTATGAAAGCTTCTTCAAAAGGCTCAAAAATTCATTTATTCTTAAATCAAAACCTTTCAATTCGAATTCTATTTTGATAAGATAAATTATAAACCAAAATCACCAATCAAGAAAATCATAAAACTCACTTTTTCTGTAAACCATATTATTCAGACCAAGAGTTTCGATTTAATTTCAAAAGCAAAACATTTAAACCAAAGGTTTCAAACCAAATTTGAAAATCATTTCAAACCATAAAACTTTTCCAACATGGTTCAATGCCATACTAGTTAGAAATCAAAAACCATAATTTAAAAACCGCAAAAGCAGCCGTGTCTACCTTCCCTTCCATAACCACAAACCACATTCTAAAGAACTAAAGCTTCGCATTACTGTGCCTAAAGATCGCACGCGATATTACAACTATTCTCGAGTTTATTCAGAAGGATAAAAGTCTTTGAAACAAGAAGGACAAGCAATAAGGATAATCTCCGCAAAAGTTTTGAAAGAACTACTAAATTTACAAGTAAACGAGGATGTACAATCGATGAAGATTATCGGAATAAATTCAATTTAACAAACTCAAGGATAACTCCCGAATCAGAGATAACTGATAGGAACACAAAAAAGGATAAGCAAGGCAGTAGTTTGGAACTAATCAAGCTGAGTTAACAAGTATAAAATTATAGAAGAAGGTTATTTGAAGCCACTGATGACACTCCCAAGGTTTAGAAATTTATGATTAAGTACACCTAATACATTTGAATATAAAGAATGAAAAACTGAAAGAGGATCACCTCATGTGCTAAAAGAAAGGTATGTAACTCGCATTTCACAAAAGGGTGGCAGAAACATACACCAAAACTGCAATGTGGTTAAAAGAAAACTAAATTGTATTTTGTCTAAATAGTTTCCAAGTAAAAGACAAAATAGGTGAGGTTTAGAAAATGAGAATCAATTGAGTTAAGGCCACACAATGTTGAAAATCCTGAAAGACATTTAGTTATTCAATCAAATAAGGTATACACTGAAATCACGACAAGGTTGTAAGAATCCAAGAATTGCCAAAGCTTATATTCAAACAAGAGTGTATAAGTTTTATAACAAATATGGAACTAGTTAAACTCTATTTAGAAAAGGAAACTCCAAGGTAAAAATTTGCTTATCAGTCGGTTTCAAAACTTCATTTAAAACAGTGCATGCCAACTTTAAAACAACTTTGTCAATTTAAAGAATAACTATGGATGCGATTTAAGCAAGAAGAATCGATTTAGATTTCTTAAGAGAATCCAAAACTTGTTTCAAAAGTCCACAGCAAAATTCTAAGAATACACTTGAAATTGCCATCACATAAGAACATTCAAGAATATTAAGATGTGATTAAAAGAAATCAGACCAAACAAGAAAGGATCTTAAATCAAAGGAGTTCAAACAAGATCCATGAAGCATGGGACATCAAACAAGCTTTCCATTGGTCCAAAAGAATACAAAACTCGTAAGGAAGGACAATTAAAAGGACAAACAATGCACTAGATAGAAATAACTTCAAGTTGACTCGGACGAGTATGAGATGTACAAGAGAAGAAAAACTACGATTGGTGGGGACGGTCATAACAGTATAAGAATAATAAAAAACAGAACCGAGTATATCATTCAAAGAAGTGAAAAGCTTAAAAAGGAATTGGTTTGTTCCTAAAAGAAAGGATATGAACTCAATACTTTCAAAAGAACAACAATTGCCTAGACAATGTGTTGTACTAAACCAAATTCAAATTAAAAATAAATTAAGTGAAGTTTGTCAAATGAAAATCAACGGAAAAGAGGCAAAAATCTATCTTTTGAAGAATTCCTAAATACATAATCAAATAAAGATATTTGTAAAAAAACTGTAATAAAGTTGTTAGAAAATCAAGTTGTATTTAAAGTAAATATATTTCCATAAATCAGTAAAGAGACAGGCGAGGTATTGGAAACAATTGGTTTTAAACTGTAAAAGAAACTTTCAAAGTTTATATGAAAAAGTGTATATCAAATCAAAAGCGATTTTGTTAAGATTTGAAGAATGGCTGTAATTATCATCAAATAAGAGGAAACTAAATTATAATTTGTTTACAAAGGACTCAGAACAAGAACTTAAAAAGATATAATGCATCAAAACATGTTCAGATAGATATCAAAGAATACATGACTCAAGAGGAAGTGCCTAAACAAAGAAGATAAATACACCAAGGATCTTAAGCAGACATATGCAGTTAGGATCAAACAAAAATGCATATGAACAGAGGAATAAGGTTGGGGAAATTGAACTACTATCCAAAAGAAAAGACCACAAGAACTTCAAGATAGGGTAGGAAAGAATAAGTCACATGATTCTAACAGAATCCAAAGCACGTAACTGAGTAATCTCGAGAAATAGTTTCTAACGTTCCCAAAACCCACGAATCGCGTCACCTATTACTCGTATCTCGTCTATGACAACCCATTACCAATAAAACAAACCAATGGTTTTTCAAACTCTTTTCATCAATTTCAAACAAATTCTCAAAACCGTGTCAAGCTTTAAAACCTTTTTAACAAGAATCCAAACCATACCGTATAGAAATTGAAAATCTTAAGTAAAAACCGCAAAAGCATCAACCGTTACTTCTGTTGCCACAAGTGTTAAGCTACACCCATCAGTCGATATGCCGCAAACTCCACGAACAGGCTTTTCCGGAACATGCTGACCTCGTCGCGCATAGGCTAGGTTAGTCACCCTCACTACCTCTCCGTTAATGTGATCGACCTCGTCCGAGAGTTGCCATTAAGGTTCCTTTCTTCACCAAACATTCGATATCAAGGTGATCAGTCTCAATACCAAAGGTCTAGTGCTTCAATTTTCCCAAAAAGTCACTCACAAACAAGCATGCTATGAATTATCAAGTAGATAACCTAAATAGCATGAAATAAAAATGACCCAGAGTGTGTAACATTACCCTAAGCCTTACTTCTAGCCGTAAAGCAAAGGTTAATCAGAGATTACGACAGTCTTAAGGCTTATAAATATATATGTATATAGAAGGAAATAATATGATCTAGAAGCCTGATGAAGGAGTAAGCTCAAAAATAGAATTTCAGAAGCACAAAACGTTCACACGAAGCTAACGCACAAGATACAAGATATAGGTACAAGAGAATAGAACAAATATATAAATATAGTAATATAAGCATAGGGAACTAGCCGCAGCTTGCGGAGTTTAAGCCGACTAGTTACAAATATAAAAATACAAGGTTTTAGAATTAAAACGGCTTATACAACCTATCTCTCATAAATAGCCCCTAAGGCCATAAAGATAAAATACAAAAAGAGGTGAGAGTAACTATAACAAAGTAAAATAAATTAAACCAAGGAGGAACCATACTCCGCTCTGTCACCACATCCGCAATCTCACCGAAGTAAATTACGACCTGTATCTGAAAAACAACAACAAAGTATGGAATGAGAACCAGAGGTTCTCAGTATGGTAACAGTGCCCAATGATGTAAGATGTAAGGCTCCGGGATGCCGAAGGCAATCCTAGAACTTCACATCACATACTGATATTCAAGCTTAGCATCAAAAATAAATAAAAGAACTTAAACCATAAACCAGGGTTATCTAAACTTAGGGAGAATTATAACTAAACTAGTCACACCGCTGTATCCCATAGCCCTCGCCAACCTAACCTCCGTGCGATCCCATCGCCACCGCCTACCTAACCTCCTCAGCACCAGATAATCACAATTAATACAAACAAGTAAAACTCAAATAATATTCATATACAACAAGTAGTTCAAGAAGCAGATAGGCATGTTATACAATTAGGCAAACTCAAGTAAACAAAGCAAGCAAGCATATAGAAGATGCACATGATGAATGTCTGCCCTATTGGCTATGATATTACATTGTCGATTCAATGATAGTGTGCCAGGAACTATATCCTCGGAACGATAGTGTGCCAGGCACGATATCCTTGGAACAAAAGTGGGCTAGGCGCTATATCCTTGGACGTGTGATGAGCGGATAATTTATACGCTTTTTGGCATTGTTTTTAGTATATTTTTAGTAGAATCTGGTTACTTTTAGGGATGTTTTCATTAGTTTTTATGTTAAATTCACATTTCTGGACTTTACTATGAGTTTGTGTGTTTTTCTGTGATTTCAGGTATTTTCTGGCTGAAATTGAGGGACTTGAGCAAAAATCAGATTCAGAGGTTGAAGAAGGACTGCTGATGTTGTTGGATTCTAACCTCCCTGCACTCAAAGTGGATTTTCTGGAGCTACAAAACTCAAAATGTCGCGCTTCTAATTGAGTTGGAAAGTAGACATCTAGGGATTTCCAGCAATATATAATAGTCCATACTTTGCCCAAGTTTAGATGATGCAAACTGGCGTTCAACGCCAGCTCTCTGCCCAATTCTGGCGTCCAGCGCCAGAAACAAGTTGCAAAGTGGAGTTCAACGCCCAAAATGGCACAAAAGCTGTCGTTCAACTCCAAGAATGACCTCTCCACGTGTAGACTTCAAGCTCAGCCCAAGCACACACCAAGTGGGCCCTGGAGGTGGATTTATGCATCAATTACTTACTTCTGTAAACCCTAGTAGCTAGTTTATTATAAATAGGACTTTTTACTATTGTATTAGACACCTTTGAACATCTTTTGATCATTTTTAGATCTCTAGACCTCCATGGGAGGCTGGCTACTCGGCCATGCTTACCCTATATTCACTTATGTATTTTCAAACGGTAGAGTTTCTGCACTCCATAGATTAAGGTGTGGAGCTCTGCTGTTCCTCAAAGATTAATGCAAAGTACTACTGTTTTTCTATTCAATTTAACTTATTCCGCTTCTAAGATATTCATTCACACTTCAACATAAATGTGATGAACGTGACAATCATCATCATTCCCTATGAACGCGTGCCTGACAACCACTTCCGTTCTACCTTAGATTGAATGAGTATCTCTTAGATCTCTTAATCAGAATCTTCGTGGTGTAAGCTAGATTGATGGCGGCATTCATGAGAATCCGGAAAGTCTAAACCTTGTCTGTGGTATTCCGAGTAGGATTCAGGGATTGAATGACTGTGACGAGCTTCAAACTCGCAAGTGCTGGGCGTAGTGACAGACGCAAAAGGAGGGTAAATCCTATTCCATTATGATCGAGAACCTCAGATGATTAGCCGTGCTGTGATAGAGCATTTGGACCATTTTCTCAAGAGGATGGGATGTAGCCATTGACAACGGTGATGCCCTTACATAAAGCCAGCCATGGAAAGGAGTAAGACTGATTGGATGAAGGCAGCAGGAAAGCAGAGGTTTAGAGGGACGAATGCATCTCTATACGCTTATCTGAAATTCTAACCAATGAATTACATAAGTATTTCTATCCTTATTTTCTACTTATCTTATTATATATTTCGAAAACTCCATAACTATTTTATATCCGTCTAACTGAGATTTACAAGATGACCATAGCTTGCTTCATACCAACAATCTCCGTGGGATTGACCCTTACTCACGTAAGGTTTATTACTTGGACGACCCAGTGCACTTGCTGGTTAGTTGTGCGAAGTTGTGATAAAAGGTTGAGATTACAATTGAGCGTACCATGTTAATGGCGCCATTGATGATCACAATTTCGTGCACCAAGTTTTTGGCGCCGTTGCCGGGATTGTTCGAGTTTGGACAACTGACGGTTCATCCTGTTGCTCAGATTAGGTAATTTTCTTTTTGTTTTCTTTTCAAAAAATTTTTTTCAAAAATCTTTCAAAAATTTCTCCTTTGTTTTCGAAAAAAAATTTAAAATAAAAAAGTTTTCAAAAATATATTTTTCTTCAGAATTTTTAAGAATGAATTCTAGAGTTTCATGAAGCATGTTGAAGCATGCTGGCTATAAAACCATGTCTAAATTCTTTTGGACAGAGATTTTGGCTTAAAATTGAATGAATTACTCCCATATTTATGCTAAAGCTTGACTGGCTATTATGCTATGTCTAACCTTCAGATTGGAGCTTTAGACTAAGAATTGAAGATTCCTGGAATTCATATTAAAAATTTTGAAATCCTTATTTTTCTTTTTCAAATAATTTTCGAAAAATCCAAAAAAAATCATAAAATCATAAAAATAAAAAAAATATCTTTCCCTTTTTCTCTCTCAAAATTTCAAAAATTAGATTTGACTTTTTCAAAAAATTTTTAAATCTAGTTGTTTCTTATGAGTCAAATCAAATTTTCAATTTAAAAATCTTATCTTTTTCAAAATCTTTTTCAAAAATCAAATCTTTTTCATTTTTCTTAGTTATTTTCGAAAATTTTAAAAATATTTTTCAAAAATCTTTTTCTTATCTTTATCTCCTAATTTTCGAAAATAACATCATCAATTAATATTTTGATTCAAAAATTTCAAGTTTGTTACTTGCTTGTTAAGAAAGATTCAAACTTTGAGTTCTAAAATCATATCTTGTGATTTCTTGTGAATCAAGTCATTAATTGTGATTTTAAAAATCAAATCTTTTTGAAAACTAATTTCAGTCATATCTTTTCAAAAATATCTCTTTATCTTATCTTTTTCAAAATTTGATTTTAAAATATCCTTTCTAACTTCTTATCTTCTTGTCTTTTCAAAGTTGATTTTCAAATTTGTTTCAACTAACTAACTAACTTTTTGTTTGTTTCTTATCTTTTTCAAAACTACCTAACTAACTCTCTCTCTCTAATTTTCGAAAATATCTTCCCTCTTTTTCAAAAATTCTTTTTAATTAACTAATTATTTTAATTTTTGATTTTAATTTTCGAAAATTACTAACCTTTTTCAAAAACTATTTTCAAAAATCACTAACCCTTTTTCAAAAAAAATTATTTTCGAAATTTTCCCTCTCTCATCTTATTCTATTTATTTATTCATCCACTAACATCTCCTCCTCACATCACTCACCAAAAATCCGAACTCCCTCTCTCTCTCTGAGTTCAGATTTTCTTCTTCTTTTCTTCTACTCAAACAGGGACCTCTATACTGTGGTATAAAGGATCCCTATTATTATTATTATTATTTTTCCTGTGCCCTCTTCTTTGTCATATGAGCAGGAGTAAGGACAAGAATATTCTTGTTGAAGCAGATCCAGAACCTGAAAGGACTCTGAAGAGGAAACTAAGAGAAGCTAAATTACAACAATCCAGAGATAACCTTTCAGAAATTTTCGAACAGGAAGAGGAGATGGCAGCCGAAAATAATAATAATACAAGGAGGATGCTTGGTGACTTTACTGCACCAAATTCTAATTTACATGGAAGAAGCATCTCCATTCCTACCATTGGAGCAAACAACTTT
>NC_029790.2:30892507-30913518 GCF_000816755.2 Arachis ipaensis
GAAACCTCAGCTGGTTTCTCTGATGCAGCAGAACTGCAAGTTTCCTGGACTTCCATCTGAAGATCCTTTTCAGTTCTTAACTAAATTCTTGCAGATCTGTGATACTGTTAAGACTAATGGAATAGATCCTGAAGTCTACAAGCTCATGCTTTTCCCTTTTGCTGTAAGAGACAGAGCTAGAGTGTGGTTGGACTCTCAACCCAAAGACAGCCTGAACTCTTGGGATAAGCTGGTCACGGCTTTCTTAGTCAAGTTCTTTCCTCCTCAAAAGCTGAGCAAGCTTAGAGTGGATGCTCAAACCTTCAGACAGAAAGAAGGTGAATCCCTCTATGAAGCTTGGGAAAGATACAAGCAGCTGACCAAAAAGTGTCCTTCTGACATGCTTTCAGAATGGACCATCCAAAAAACAGCAGAAGAAAAATCACACCCTGGAGGAAGACTTTACTGGCGTTTAAACGCCAGTAAGAAGCATGTTTTGGGCGTTCAACGCCAGAACAGAGCATGGTTCTAGCGCTGAACGCCAGAAATGGGCAGCATCTGGGCATTTGAACGCCAGAAATGCACCCTGGAGAAGAGCTGGCGCTGAACGCCCAGAACAAGCATGGTTCTGGCGTTCAACGCCAGAAATGGGCAACAAATGGGCGTTCAACGCCCAGAACAAGCACCAATCTGGCGCTGAACGCCCAGAGTTGTGTGCAAGGGCATTTTGCATGCCCAACTTGGTGCAAGGTTGTAAATCCTTGAACACCTCAGGATCTGTGGACCCCACAGGATCACCTCAGGATCTGTGGACCCCTCAAGATTCCCACCTACCTCCACTCACTTCTTCTCACCCCTCTTTCACACAATCCCATAAACACCCTCTCCCCCACTATATAAACCCCTCCATTCTTCTTTATTTTCACACAACACAACCCTCTCTTCTCTTCTTGGCCGAAACACAACCCTTCCCCCCACTCCTCCATATTTTCTTCTTCTTCTTCATCTATTCTTTCTTTTCTTGCTCGAGGGCGAGCAACATTCTAAGTTTGGTGTGGTAAAAGCATAAGCTTTTTGTTTTTCCATTACCATTGATGGAACCCAAGACCGGAGAATCCTCTAAATGCTTGAACAGTGCATATGTATTTTGAAGTTGTTGTTTATGAATGTTAAATATGTTGGCTCTTGAAAGAATGATGACAAGGAGACATGTTATTTGATAATCTGAAAAATCATAAAAATGATTCTTGAAGCAAGAAAAAGCAGCAAAGAACAAAGCTTGTAGAAAAAAAAATAGCGAAAAAAAATAGAAAAAAAAAGAAAAAGCAAGCAGAAAAAGCCAAAAGCTCTTAAAACCAAGAGGCAAGAGCAAAAAGCCAATAACCCTTAAAAAGCAAAAGGCAAGGGCAAATAAAAAGGATCTCAAGGCTTTGAGCATCAGTGGATAGGAGGGCCTAAAGGAATAAAATCCTGGTCTAAGCGGCTAAACCAAGCTGTCCCTAACCATGTGCTTGTGGTGTGAAGGTGTCAAGTAAAAACTTGAGACTGAGCGGTTAAAGTCAAGGTCCAAAGCAAAAAGAAAAAAAGAGTGTGCTTAAGAACCCTGGACACCTCTAATTAGGGACTTTAGCAAAGCTAAGTCACAATCTGAAAAGGTTCACCCAATTATGTGTCTGTGGCATTTATGTATCCGGTGGTAATACTGGAAAACAAAGTGCTTAGGGCCACGGCCAAGACTCATAAAGTAGCTGTGTTCAAGAATTATCATACTGAACTAGGAGAATCAATAACACTATCTGAACTCTGAGTTCCTATAGATGCCAATCATTCTGAACCTCAATGGATAAAGTGAGATGCCAAAACTATTCAAGAGGCAAAAAAGCTACAAGTCCCGCTCATCTGATTGGAGCTATGTTTCATTGATAGTTTGGAATTTATAGTATATTCTCTTCTTTTTATCCTATTTGATCTTCATTTGCTTGGGGACAAGCAACAATTTAAGTTTGGTGTTGTGATGAGTGGATAATTTATATGCTTTTTGGCATTATTTTTAGTATGTTTTTAGTAGAATCTGGTTACTTTTAGGGATGTTTTCATTAGTTTTTATATTAAATTAACATTTCTGGACTTTACTATGAGTTTGTGTGTTTTTCTATAATTTCAGGTATTTTCTGGCTGAAATTGAGGGACTTGAGCAAAAATCAGATTCAGAGGTTGAAGAAGGACTGCTGATGCTGTTGGATTCTGACCTCCCTGCACTCAAAGTGGATTTTCTGGAGCTACAAAACTCAAAATGTTGCATTTCCAATTGCGTTGGAAAGTAGACATCTAGGGCTTTCAAGAAATATATAATAGTCCATACTTTTCCCAAGTTTAGATGACGCAAACTGGCGTTCAACGCCAGCTCTCTGCCCAATTCTGGCGTCCAGCGCCAGAAACAAGTTGCAAAGTGGAGTTCAACGCCCAAAATGGCACAAAAGCTGGCGTTCAACTCCAAGAATGACCTCTCCACGTGTAGACTTCAAGCTCAGCCCAAGCACACACCAAGTGGGCCCCGGAAGTGGATTTATGCGTCAATTACTTACTTCTATAAACCCTAGTAGCTAGTTTATTATAAATAGGACTTTTTACTATTGTATTAGACACCTTTGAACATCTTTTGATAATTTTTAGATCTCTAGACCTCTATGGGAGGCTGGCCACTCGGCCATGCTTACCCTATATTCACTTATGTATTTTCAAACAGTAGAGTTTCTGCACTCCATAGATTAAGGTGTGGAGCTCTGCTGTTCCTCAAAGATTAATGCAAAGTACTACTGTTTTTCCATTCAATTTAACTTATTCCGCTTCTAAGATATTAATTCGCACTTCAACATGAATGTGATGAACGTGACAATCTTCATCATTCCCTATGAACGCGTGCCTGACAACCACTTCCGTTCTACCTTAGATTGAATGAGTATCTCTTAGATCTCTTAATCGAATCTTCGTGGTGTAAGCTAGATTGATGGCGGCATTCATGAGAATCTGGAAAGTCTAAACCTTATCTGTGGTATTCCGAGTAGGATTCAGGGATTGAATGACTGTGACGAGCTTTAAACTCGCGAGTGCTGGGCGTAGTGACAGACGCAAAAGGAGGGTGAATCCTCTTCCAGTATGATCGAGAACCTCAGATGATTAGCCGTGCTGTGACAAAGCATTTGGACCATTTTCACAAGAGGATGGGATGTAGCCATTGACAACGGTGATGCCCTTACATAAAGCCAGCCATGGAAAGGAGTAAGACTGATTGGATGAAGGCAGCAGGAAAGCAGAGGTTTAGAGGGACGAATGCATCTCTATACGCTTATCTGAAATTCTAACCAATGAATTACATAAGTATTTCTATCCTTATTTTCTACTTATCTTATTATATATTTCGAAAACTCCATAACTATTTTATATCCGCCTAACTGAGATTTACAAGATGACCATAGCTTGCTTCATACCAACAATCTCCGTGGGATCGACCCTTACTCACGTAAGGTTTATTACTTGGACGACCCAGTGCACTTGCTGGTTAGTTGTGCGAAGTTGTGATAAAAGGTTGAGATTACAATTGAGCGTACCATGTTAATGGCGCCATTGATGATCACAATTTCGTGCACCAACGTGGTAGAAAGACGACATCCGAAAGGATGTATCGGGTTGGCATTCATAGCCCGACAAGTGATATCACGAGCTAATTGGACATGCATTCATCATGTGCATCTACTATGTGTTTTGTTTGTTTTGCCTAATTGCATATCTTGCCTAAATGAATAATATGCTTATTTGCTAGTTGTTTTACTTGCTGTACATGTATATTACTTGTGTTTTACTTGCTTGTATTACTTGTGATTGTCTGGTGCTGAGGAGGTAGGTAGGCGGTGGCGATGGGATCGCACAGAGGTTAGGTTGGTGAAGGCTGTGGGATACAACGGTGTGTTTAGCATTAATTAGAATTTTCCTAAGTTTAGATAACCTGGTTTATGTTTAAAGTTCTTTATTTTTTTAATTTATTCTAAGCTTGAATATCCGTATTTGATGTGAAGTTCTGGGATTGCCTTCGGCGTTCCGGAGCCTTACATCTTACTTATTGGGCATTGTTACCATACTAAGAACATCCAGTTCTCATACCATATTCTGTTATTGTTTTTCAGATGCAGGTCGCAACCCACCTCGGTAAGTTGTTTTGGTGGTGACAGAGCAGAGGATCTCTATCTGTTTTGGAGTCTTTTTGCTTATTTTTTGTATTATCTTTCACTTTTGTATTTACTTTTCGCTAGAGGCTTACTTTGAGAGAAAAACTTATATAAGTTGTTTTAACTTTCAGATGTCTGTATGGTCTGTATATAGCTATTTGGCTTAAACTCCGTGAGCCGTGGCTAGATCTTCATACTATTATACTCTTATATTTTGTTATATTATATATATTTCTTGTGCGCTAAGTTTGTATCTCTGTGTGTACGATGTGTGCTTTTCAAATCCTATTTTTGAGCTATATCCTTCATTGGGCTTCTAGAATATATTACTTCTTCTATATATTATATGTATAAGCTTTAGAACTGTTGTAACCTTTAGTTAACCTTTGCTTTACGATGCGAGGTAAGGTTTAGGCTAATTAGGGTGTTACATATATCATCTAGGATTTAGTATTATTCTTTGCGGTCCATTGTTTAAGGTCTATAGATTAGGATTTATAAAAAATTAGGATCTATGATCTAGGTAGTTTATGGTTTAGAATTTAGAATTTATAAAAAAAATTATATTTGATGTATTAGAAATTAGTAATGTATATTTAATTAGTGTTTTGGGTTTGACACTAATGACACTCATACCGTATTTTAGAGTGCATTTATCAATGGTTGTTTGTTAAATATTTTAAGGAAACTCTTATAAATTGTATCCTTTTTAGTTTCAAAAGTTGTCTAATATTATGACAACCTTTGTTAAATATATCTTTTTAGTTATCAAAGAGAATACTTTTCATAAGTTGTTAAAAGAATATTGTCGTAGCCCTATTCAAATGCAACCCTTGTGAAACATTTTTGTCGATCTAAGGCCACATTTTTAAATGTTGTCGAAGTAAATATTGCCTCAGACAAAAGATGTTGTAGTGTACTAATATAATTAAATGCCACACGTATTCAGTTTAACTCGCTTAAGGCTTAGGCCCAATTCGGGTAAACGGCTTAGTTAAGCTCCTTTTGAAAAAATAGCTTATAAATAAATTATTTTGTATTTGATTTTTTAGTTCTAAAAGTGCTTATTTTAAGTTTTTTGTGATAAAAAGATTTTTATTATTAGAGAAGTCATTTTTTTTAAACTTTTCCATAAGTACTTTAATAGTTTCTTAGAAAACTACAATTTGGTTTTGAAAATTGCACCAGATATTAATACTACTACTTTTCATAAGCCAAAAACTCAAAAAAGTAAATTTTGAAGCTTTCCAAATGGGTCCTTAATACTATAAACATATGAAGGGGGTGTAATATATATTTATGTGTGTGTGTATGTATGTATATATAAAATTATTAACTCAATATTCTACATTCAAAATTAATCGCTTAGTATCATGCGTTCCTTACGTGTAGCATCTTGATTCATGTTAAGTCAAAGAAACAAAAAGATAGAAAGAACAAATGAAAGAATCAATCTTCTGTCTCAAGAAGAATAATTTTGAATGGCTTTTGAACTGAACATAATAAAGAATGAGATACATAAAGTTGATGAAAATGAGACTATGTATATACGTGTAAGTTCATATACCATCATATGTATTATGTCAAATGTAATGTTGCTAATTGTAATTTTAAACTGAATGGAGATATTGTAGTACAGCTAATCGTTATGTTACTTGTAACATCCTTATTATCAGAATATCATGCTTAGGTCATGATATCGTTAATGATAAAGATATTACTTGTATTTATTGTATTACTTACTTACATATTATAAGAGCTTTTAAAGACGAAAATTAAAATGGAAGACATTTTTTTTCTTTATACATATATACATACATCCTCCAATTATTACAAGATAATCAATAATTAATACAACTCAAACAAATATATTCATTATCATGAATAAAATATATCCAGTATATTTCTATATTCATATTTGTATACATATAACAAATAATACAATTTCCTACCCCTCATAAAAGAATGAATTCTAAAATAACATCGAGGAAAAATAACTGAATTTAAAGTCAATTTAAGAAAATAAAGTGATGCATGCCCAATACTTAATAATCTCTGTAAAGGCTTCTTTGTCAATTTCCTAAAAGATATTGGAATATAGAAGGGTGAAAACCAAACCATACGGTCTTAGTAGAGGAGTTTCAAAATTGTCATAAGAAGATATAAAACATAAATTGCCTTACAACAGTTAATCAGTGCTTGTCTTATGAATATTTCTCTTGAAAATTACTTGTCTTCCAACTTTTATGATTCNTCTCTAAATGATGCTTTTATCAAAATTAACCGATTTAATTCCACTATTGTTTACTTTTCTCATATCTGATCATGGGCTATATTACTTTTTATTTCTTTTCAGATTTATCATTCAGTCAACCTCTTTCTTGAAAAACTACATGACTTTGTTACAATCTCAAACCATCAATCTCAATCTCAATCACATACAAGCAAGCAAGCAATCAAACAAATAATCATACACATTCCAATTACACAAGTACAAACAAACACTTTCAAGCAATATATAAACAAATGCAGTATGATACATGCTTGTCCTACTAGCCGTGAGCTCACGTGTCGGTTACATTGCCAGAATCCAACATATCCGGTAGCTAATCCAGACATACTCTCTCTGTTGTATATCCCCAAGAGGAACATCTGCAGTTATCACAAGCCAGTTTATGAGAGGGAGAGTGCTCGACTGATGTGGATTTTTCAAACCACAAACTACTGACAAGTGTACCGTATCGTATCAAGTAATACCATGGGAGTGGGTTATCTCCTACGAAGATTAATGGATTAAGCAAGCAATAGTCAATTGATTATTAAAGTCAGACAATCAAAATTTAGTGTTTTAGAAATCTTTGACATAAATAGTGAAGTAAACAAAGGCAAATAGTACGTATTGAAAAGATAATATGATTTAAAGAGTTAAGATTTTTGAGATGTTGAGACTTCCGAACCAATATTATAACTTTCCACCTTAATTATGTAGAGATATATCTATGGCAAATCATTAGTAATCAACAATCCCTTGGTAATTCAATTTTCTTTTTACCTAATTAATCACTAATTCCTTAGTCAATTACTTAAGAAAAGAGTTTAAGCACGTTTAATGATTTATAAGCTACACAATTCATAAGAATCTCTCCTAGTTGATTCGAATCACTTATCAAGTCTAGTTTTAAAATCTACGAATTTTGAGAATAGGTTTTCAATCTTAATTCAATTAATTAACTTTTCTAAGAAATTTAAAGAATTCAAGTAAGAGAATAATTGTTTTCCAACACATTCAAATCCTTTGGATGAAGAACGAAACTTTTTCTTAAGAAAACATCAATGATTTAATCAAAGGTAGAAAAGTTAGAATATTAGTCCATAGAAATCAACAGAGCTCCTAACCTTAACCAAGGAGATTAGTTGCTGATGTCTTCAGAGAAAACCTAATATTATGAAAAGTAAAAGTGCCGAAGAAGAGAAGACGGCTATGTTTTCTTCCCTTAAATATTAACCTCCAAGAAAATTTAAAATTCAAAAATTAAACTAAATCAAATAAAAACAAAATCAAATATACTTCATAAATATTTTCCTCCAGCCAAGCTCTATCTTTTCTTCTTGCAATCCTCAATTAATGCTGTGATTAGTGGGCTTGAATTAAGCCTTGGACCAACCATTCAAGTGATGAAGAATTGGAGGCTTATTGGCTGATGAGTGGATTTTGGCATCATTTTCATATAGTTTTTAGTATGTTTTGTTTAGTTTTTATTATGTTTTTATAGGTTTTAGTGTTAAAATCATATTTTTTGATTCTACTATGAGTTTGTGTATTTTTGTACAATTTCAGGTAATTTTTGGCTGAAATTGAGGAGTTGGAGCAAAAGTCTGATTCAGAGATAGAGAAAGCACTGCAGATGCTGTCTAGATCTGACATCCTTGCACTCGAAAGAGCTTTTCTAGAGATACAGAAGTCCAAATAGAGCGTTATCAACGGCTTTGGAAAGATGACTTTCAGAGCTTTCCAGAAATGTATAATAGTCCATACTTTGCTTCAGATTAGAAGACCCAAAACTGGCGTCCAATGCCAGCTTCCTGCCCCCTTCTAGGCGTCCAGCGCCCACAAAGCAGAGACCAGCATCCAAATGCCCAGAGAGGACCCCGTAGCCAGCGTTCAACATGCTAGAGGCCTCCTAGCACGTGGATCTCATCAAAGCTCACTCCAAACACTCACCAAGTGGGCCCCTGAAGTGGATTTAAGCACTAAAAAGACTGTTTTACCTTTACTAGTCAATTGTTTAGTATTTAAGGGATTAGATTTATGTTATTCAAAAACCTTTTACGAGACTTTACACAATATTCGAGTTTTACATTGTATTTTCCTTTCAGTATAAGTTTCTAAACCTCCTAGGTTGAGGGGAGGAGCCTTGCTGAGTCCTATGAATTAATATAAGTATTACTATTTCTCTTCGATCCGTGTTTGATTTAATTCTAAGATGTATACTTATTCTTCAACATGGTGAATAGGATGATCAGTGACAATCAGCTCTGTTCATCATACTAGGACTGCGTGCCTGACAACCACCCGTGTCTACTTGGGTTCGTGTGAATACGTGACTGGAAAGCGCGAACCGCCAACTTGATTATACATCTCTCAGACGGCTAATCCACGACTTCGTTGGGGACTTCTTGAGATACCAGTTCAGCCAATTTTTGGGGAGATTAGGGTCTCTGTGGTAGAGGCTAGAACCCAAAGAAGCAGCATTCTCTGATCCGGAAGATTCGACCTTGTCTGTGGCATTTTGAGTAGGATCGCCAAGAGAATGAACTGCTAGAGCTTCACCCTTGTTCAGATTGGATGACCACGGCCAATGGCGTTTGATCTGAAATAGAGGAGATTGATGACCACGACCCATGGCATTGATCACATATAGCCTGCCATAGAAGAAATCACTCACAAACAAAGAAGACAGTAATACTAGAGTTAATTCAGAAAGATAAAGCAACTCCAATCATTAACCATATTCCTATTACTGATTGCCCTTGCATCAATCCAACAACCTTTTGATTCACCTAACTAAGACCTGCAAGATAACCATAGCTTGCTTCAAACCACAATCCTCATGGGATTGACCCTGACTCACTCAGGTATTATTTGAAAGACCCAGTGCACTTGCTGGTACAGCTGTACGAAAGTGTGGGGATTCGTGTACCAGTGGCTAAATTAAGGCCCCTGGAATGTGACTAATATCTCGCGTCACTCGTAAGCCCCTTTCGTATTCCACGTGAAGGTCAATCTCAATTCATTTTACTCTCTGACTTGATCATGTTGGACGTGGTATGTCCCACGTCGAGCGTGGCTTCGATTTCCTTCAATTATGGCCTCTATTTTGCTCCAGGCATTGCACATCTGGGAACTCACGTGGGACACAAACTGGGTGTTGTGTGTACGCATACCAGATGCGTACGCATGATGCCTCTTAAATTTCTTGTTGCGCATACGTATGCTAGATGCGTCCGCATGACAAGCCCACGTCCCACGGCTATGTCTTCACATCTCACGTTGCCTTTCACATCCCAATTTTTGCTCTCTGTCTTGCCTCAGGCGTGCCACGGCTGTGATTCTACATCCCACGTTGAAATGAGGTCATGCGTATGCATGGCACCCTTTTATTCCCCAATGTGGTATGCCTTGTCTACCACGTCGCACGGCCATTGTGGGTTGTTTCCAGGGAGCTTTCTATTTAGTCCAGAGAGCTCTCTGTTTGCTCCATTTTCATGTGCTTCTTGTGTTTGATGACTCCTAGCCTCTTTTTCTCTTTGTTCTTTGCCAATTTCCTTCCAAATTCTCCTATAAATGATGAATACAAACTAATCAAAGTATTTCTCAATTAATCATGAAATGATTGATTATTTTATAAGAATCTTTGGCTAATTGAATGAAATCATGAAGGAAAAACACTAAAGATGTGAATGCATCACAACACCAAACTTAATACTTTGCTTGTCCTCAAGAAAAAGAGAAAAGAGTAGAAAAGGATTGCATTAGATGGAGTGGTATGAAGTCCTTCCTAAAGCTCGTGTCTTTCTTAAGAGTGGGTTTAGCAACCCATATGATTATCTTGAATTCTCTCTATCTTTAATGCGTCTTGTATTCCTGGGAATGAAGGTTCCCTGAGAGTTAAGGCTCAGATAATATTCGTACCTCGGCACCAAAGAGGTCGGATGCTGCCACTCAAAGGGACCTGGACCTCACGTTCAAGCCCAAATCAATGTTTCAATTAACCCTCAGAACATTGGTGTCATTTCTGGAGTCCTGGAAATCATCCCACAACCATGGTGGACAACCAATAAGAGGACGGTCACGCTGCATCCAAACCTGAGCAAGAAGCTCAGCCAGAAGATCACGCCGTCGTGCTCTCCCTCTACCACAACATATGGAAGGACCCCACGGAGAAGGGCCTTCGGGAAACCCTCATCCAAGGAGGATCCATTCTGAAGTACACCACCCCGGGTACGAAGATCATCCTCACGTGACCGAGATATTGAACATGGTCCATGGACAGCAAGATCGCTTGAGACAGCTCGAACACGAGGCCCAGCGACAACGAGAGGCTGAACGGGAATTGAGAAGAGAAGTAAAAAGAGGTAGGGAGCTAGAAGAAAAGCTCCAGAAGATAGAGGGCAAGATCCGTTCACAGAAAACATCATGAAGGCTAAAGTTCCTAGGAACTTCAAATCGCCCGACATGGACCTCTATGATGGAACGTCCGACCCGAGGCACCATCTTAGTAACTTTAGAAGTCAAATGTACTTGGCCGACGCCTCTGACGCCACTCGTTGCAAAGCCTTCCCAACTACTTTAACCAAGGTCGTAATGAAATGGTTTGACAGTCTGCCACCCAGGTCGGTCACTAGCTTTGACGATCTGGCCAAAAAATTTTTGGTTTAATTATTCTGCTGGTCCCTATAGTTTCGCAAAATTTTCAATTAAGTCCCTATACTTTTTTTCTTTTAATTGAGTCCTTGCACCAATTTTTTTTTTAATTGGGTCCATACACTTTTTTTCCTTTTATTTAGGTCCCTGTACCAATTTTTTTTAGTTGGGTCCCTGTAAAATTAAGCTAATTACTACTAAAAGGGACTTAATTGGAAAAAAAATTTGTACAGGGACCCAATTAAAAAGAAAAAAAGTATATGGACCTAATTGAAAATTTTACAAAACTATAGGGACCAGAAAGGCAAAACGAAGCACACCCCTAGCCTGCTAGGAGTAAAGCAAGAGGTAGGGGAGACCCTTCGCGACTACATAGAAAGATTCAACAAAGCTTTCTTGGAAATTCAGAATCTACCAATTGAAGCTATAATTATGGGTCTGGTCAATGGCCTCAAAGAAGTACCATTCTCTCAATCAATATCCAAAAGATACCCAACTTCTCTGAATGAGATCCAAGAAAGGGCAAAAAAATATATTAACATGGAAGAAAACTCCCTACTTAGAGAACCTCCCCTTCGATTCAACCTATTCTACTATCCAAGCAAGGACAAAGAAAGGGAATCCAAGAAGAAATAAGAGCAAAGTGTGGAAAAGCCTCAAGAGTACCACAACTACACCCCTCTAAGAGTTTCCCTAGTCGCCTACAAGGAGATATATGCCACACAGAGAAGCTTCTGCCTCCCCGTTTGATTAAGCATAAGAAAGCCAAAAGTTGGACTGAATATTGTGAGTATCATAAGCTATACGGGCACTCTACTAATGAATGCTACAATCTCAAGAATGTCATCGAAAAGCTAGCCAGGGAAGGCCACCTTAATAGATACCTGGCAGACAGGTCGAACGACCTGAGAAAGAGAAGAAGGGATGAAGAAGGAGGACGACCAAAACGCCCTCCACACACCCCTGAATGATATATACATATGATCAATGGTGGATTTACGGGAGGAGGAATATCAAAATCCTCGCGGAAAAGACAGCTCAAGGAAGTATATCAAGTCAAACAGGACGATCGATTACTAGACTTACCCACCATCTCCTTCATTAAAGAAGATGCTCAGGGAATAATATCTGGGCACGATGAACCAGTTGTAATAACTATGATCCTAGCAAACGCTAACCTATACCGGACTTTGGTAGATCAAGACAGCTCGGCAGATATCCTGTTTAAGCCTGCCTTTGACAAGCTCGGGTTAGAGGAAAAAGATCTAAGGACATACCCAAACAGCCTCTTTAGACTGGGAGATACCACGATCCGACCTCTGGGTTACATCTCATTGTGGTCAACGAAAATTTAGCATATAATGCCCTAATAGGTCGGACAACCCTGAACCGACTTGCAGCTGCCGTTTGCACCCCACATATCTGCATGAAGTTTCCCATACCTGAAGGAGTTACCACAATTAAAGGAGATCAAAGGCTAGCAAGAAAATGCTATAATGAGAGCCTCAGTTTGTAAGGCAGCTCAGGAGGCAGAGAAGTCAATACAATTGAGTTAGGTGGAGTCTGAGTTCGAGAAGAACTATGACCCCATCCAGAAGGCAAAATAGAAGAGATAAAAATTAGAGACAACCCTGACAAAACAACAAGTATAGGGATAAATGATGAGCGGATAATTTATACGCTTTTTGGCATTGTTTTTAGGTAGTTTTTAGTAGGATCTAACTACTTTTTAGTATATTTTTATTAGTTTTCAAGCAAAATTTACATTTCTGGACTCTACTATGAGTTTGTGTATTTTTCTATGATTTCAGGTATTTTCTGGCTGAAATTGAGGGACCTGAGCAAAAATCTGATTCAGAGGCTGAAAGGACTGCACATGCTGTTGGATTCTGACCTCCCTGCAGTCAAAATAGATTTTCTGGAGCTACAGAAACCCAATTGGTGCACTCTCAATTGCGTTGGAAAGTATAAATTCTGTGATTTCTAAAAATATATAATAGTCATACTTTGTCCGAGTTTTGATAATGCAAACTGGCGTTTGAACGCCCACCTTCTACCCTATTCTGGTGTTAATTAAACGCCAGAACTGAGTTACAAGCTGGAGTTAAACGCCCAAACTGGCACCAAAGCTGACGTTTAACTCCAAGAAGAGTCTCTACATGTGAAAGCTTCAATACTCAGCCCAAGCACACACCAAGTGGGTCCCGGAAGTGGATTTCTGCACTATCTGCACTTAGTTACTTATTTTCTGTAACCCTAGCTACTAGTTTAGTATAAAAACTACTTTTAGAGACTTATTTTACATCTTTGGACGTTTAGTCCTTAGACCATCTTAGATGAGTTTTATGCTATCATAGATCATTGTACACGTTTGGAGGCTGGCCTCACGGCCATGCCTAGACCTTTCACTTATGTATTTTCAACGGTGGAGTTTCTACACCCCATAGATTAAGGTGTGGAGCTCTGCTGTTCCTCATGAATTAATGCAAAGTACTATTGTTTTTCTATTCAACTCAAGCTTATTCTTATTCTAAGATATTCATTCGCACACAAGAACATGATGAATGTGATGATCAAGTGACACACATCACCATTCTCACTTATGAACGCGTGCCTGACAAACACTTCCGTTCTACATGAAAACAAGCTTGAATGCATATCTCTTAGCCTCCTGGTTCACGATCAGAGTCTTCGTGGTATAGACTAGAATTATTGGCGGCCATTCCTGAGATCCGAAAAGTCTAAACCTTGTCTGTGGTATTCCGAGTAGGATCTGGGAAGGGATGACTGTGACGAGCTTCAAACTCGCAAGTGTTGGGCGTAGTGACAGACGCAAAAGGATCAATGGATTTTAAAAATCATTCTTTTTATTTTAATTTCAAGCTTTTTGTTTTTATTCTTTTTATTTTTGAAAAAATTATTCAAAAAAAATAAATTATTCTATGACTTCAGAATTTTTAAGAATGAATTCTAGAGTTTCAGATGATGCTTTTATCATCACCGGAGCTAATTGATTCCCATGAATTTGGCTGTTGTATGTAATGTCCTCCTGAAGCTTGGCTAGCCATGTCTAATCTTTTTAGACTGAAGCTTTAGACTAACATTGCATGATTCCTGGAATTCGTATAAAAAAATTTTGAATTTCTTTATTTTCTTTTTCAAAATAATTTTCAAAAAATACAAAAAAATTTAATAAAATCATAAAAACCAAAAATATCTTGTGTTTCTTGTTTGAGTCTTGTGTCAAATTTTAAGTTTGGTGTCAATTGCATATTTTAATTTATCTTTAAATTTTCGAAAAAAAACATGCATTATGTTCTTCATGATCTTCAAGTTGTTCTTGATGAATTTCTTCGTTTGATCTTTGCATTTTCATGTTTTGTGTCTTTTCTTATTTTTCATATGCATTTTCAATTTGTTAGTGTCTAAACATTGAAAATTTCTAAGTTTGGCGTCTTGCGTGTGTGTCTTTTCTTAAAAATTTTCAAAAAAAAAACATGTTCTTGATGTTCATCATGATCTTCAAAGTGTTCTTGGTGTTCATCTTGACATTCAAAGTGTTCTTGCATATTTTTCTTGTTTTAATTCATAATTTTTATGTTTTGCATCATTTTTATGTTTTTCTCTTTTCTCATAAAAATTCAAAAATAAAAAAATATCTTTCCCTTATTCTTCTCATAAATTTTGAAATTTTGGATTGACTTAGTCAAAAAGTTTTAAAATTTGGTTGTTTCTTGTTAGTCAAGTCAAAATTTCAATTTAAAAATTTTATCTTTTTCAAATATTTTTCAAAAATCAAATCTTTTTCATATTTTTTTACTATTTTTTAAAATTTTCAAAATCAATTTTCAAAATCTTTTTCTTAATTTTGTTTCATAATTTTCGAAATTACTACTAACATTTAATGTTTAGATTCAAAATTCTCAAGTTGTTACTTGCCTATTAAGAAAGGTTCAATCTTTAAATTCTAAAATCATATCTTTTAATTTTTTATTAGTCAAGTAATCAACTTTAATTTCAAAAATCAAATCTTTTTAATTTCCTTTTCAAATCTTTTTTTTTAAAATGATTTTCAATCATATCTTTCAATCATATCTTTTTCAAAATTTGATTTCAAAATCTTTTCTAACTTCTTATCTTTTCAAAATCGATTTTCAAATCTTTTTCAATTAACTACTTGACTTTTTATTTGATTTTAAAAGTTTTCTATTTCAACCATATCTTTTCTCTAAAAATTTGAAAAGTAAATAAATTAATTACTATTTCTTATCTTTTTCAAATTTTATTTTATTTCACTTTTTAATTTTCGAATTATAACTGATTTTTAAATAAAAACAAAAATATTTTCCTTTTCTTTTTAATTATTTTCGAAAACTCTCCCTCTCATCTCGCTCTATTTATTTATTTATCTACTAACACCCCTCTTCTACTCATAATTCGAACCCCTCTTTTTCTCTGTGTTCGAATTTTTCTCTTCTCCTTCTTCTATTCTTCTCTTCTTCTACTCACATAAAAGAATCTCTATACTGTGACATAGAGGATTCCTCTTCTTTTCTGTTCTCTTCTTTTTTCATATGAGCAGGAACAGGGATAAAGACATTCTTATTGAAGCTGATCCTGAACCTGAAAGGACTCTTAAGAGAAAACTAAGAGAAGCTAAAGCACAACCTTCTGGAGAGGACCTGACAGAAATTTTCGAAAAAGAAGGAGACATGGTCGAACCCAACAACAATGGTGGAGATGCAAGGAAGATGCTTAGTGACTTTATTGCACCCTCTTCTGACTTCTATGGAAGGAGCATCTCAATTCCTGCAATTGGAGCAAACAACTTTGAGCTTAAGCCTCAATTAGTTTCTCTAATGCAGCAGAATTGCAAGTATCATGGGCTTCCATTGGAAGATCCTCATCAGTTTTTAGCTGAGTTCTTATAAATCTGTGACACTGTTAAGACTCATGGAGTTGACCCTGAGGTCTACAAACTTATGCTTTTTCCTTTTACTGTAAGAGACAGAGCTAGGACATTGTTGGACTCACAACCTAAGGACAGCATGAACTCTTGGAAAAAGCTGGTCAATGCCTTCTTGGTAAAGTTCTTTCCACCTCAAAAATTGAGTAAGCTTAGAGTGGAAGTCCAGACCTTCAGACAGAAGGAAGGTGAATCCCTCTATGAAGCTTGGAAAAGATACAAGTAGTTGATTAGAAGATGTCCTTCTGGCATGCTTTCAGAATGGAGCATCATATGCATATTCTATGATGGTCTATTTGAACTGTCCAAGATGTCATTGGACAACTCTGTAGGTGGATTTCTTCATCTAAAGAAGATGCCTGAAGAAGCTCAGGAACTCATTGAAATGGTTGCAAATAACCAATTCATGTACACTTCTGAAAGAAATCCTGTGAATAATGGGACAACTCAGAAGAAAGGAGTTCTTGAAATTGACACTCTGAATGCCATATTGGCTCAGAACAAAATATTGACTCAGCAAGTTAATATGATTTCTCAGAGTCTAAATGGATTGCAAGCTACATCCAACAGTACTAAAGAAGCATCTTTTGAAGAAGAAGCTTATGATCCTGAGAACCCTGCAATGGCCGAGGTGAATTACATGGGAGAACCCTATGGAAACACCTATAATCCTTCATGGAGAAATCATCTAAATTTCTCATGGAAGGATCAAAAGAAGCCTAATCAAGGCTTCAATAATAACAATGGTGGAAGAAACAGGTTTGGCAATAGCAAACCTTTTCCATCATCTTCTCAGCAACAGACAGAGAATTCTGTACAGAGCCATTTTGGCCTGGCAACCATAGTCTCTGATCTATCCAAGACCACACTAAGTTTCATGAATGAAACAAGATCCTCCATTAGAGATTTGGAGGCACATGTGGGTCAGCTGAGTAAGAAGATTACTGAAACTCCTCCCAGTACTCTCCCAAGCAATACAGAAGAAAATTCCATGAGAGAGTGGAAGGCCATAACCATGACCAACATGGCCGAACCTAGAGAGAGTGAGGAGGACGTGAGTCTCAATGAGGAAAGCCTCATGGGACGTCCTCTGGACATAAAGGAATTTCCCTTTGAGGAACCAAAGGAATCTGAGGCTCATACTGGGACCATAGAGATTCCATTAAACTTTCTTCTGCCATTCATGAGCTCTGATGAATATTCTTCCTCTGAAGAGGATGAAGACATCACTAAAGAGCAAGTTGCTATATATTTAGGAGCAATCATGAAGCTGAATACCAAGTTATTTGGTACTGAGACTTGGGAGGATGAACCCCCCTTGTTCACCAATGAACTGAATGCATTAATGAGGCAGACATTACCTTAGAAGAAATCGGATCCCGAAAAATTCTTCATACCTTGTACCATAGGCACCATGACATTTGAGAAGGCTCTATGTGACCTGGGGTCAGGGATAAACCTCATGCCCCTCTCTGTAATGGAGAAACTGGGAATCTTTGAGGTACAAGCTGCAAGAATCTCACTAGAGATGGCAGACAAATCAATGAAACAGGCTTATGGACTAGTAGAGGACGTGCTAGTGAAGGTTGAAGGCCTTTACATCCCTGCTGATTTCATAATCCTAGACACTGGAAAGGATGAGGATGAATCCATCATCCTTGGCAAATCCTTCCTAGCCACAGCAAAATCTGTGATTGATGTTGACAGAGGAGAGTTGGTCCTTAAGTTGAATGAGGACTACCTTGTATTCAACACTCAAGGTTCTCCTTCTGTAACCATGGAGAGGAAGCATGAAAAGATTCTCTCAATACAGAGTCAAACAAAACCCCCCACATTCAAACTCTAAGTTTGGTGTTGGGAGGCCACAACCAAACTCTAAGTTTGGTGTTGAAAGGCCACAACCAAACTCTAAGTTTGGTGTTGAGAGGCCCCAACCTTGCTCTGATTATCTGTGAGGCTCCATGAGAGCTCACTGTCAAGCTATTGACATTAAAGAAGCGCTTGTTGGGAGGCAACCCAATGTTATTTAATTATATCTACTTATTTCCATTGTTATTTTATGTTTTCTTTAGGTTGATGATCATGTGAAGTCACAAAAACAATTGAAAAATAAAAAACAGAATAAAAAATAGCATTAAAAATAGCTCACCGTGGAGAAAGAGCTTACTGGCGTTTAAACGCCAGTAAAAGTGGCAGAATGGGTGTTAAACGCCCAGTCTGGCACCATTCTGGGCGTTTAACGCCAGAAACAGGCACCAGACTGGCGTTTAACGCCAGAAACAGGCACCAGACTGGCGTTTAATGCCAGAAACAGGCACCAGTCTGGCGTTTAATGCCAGAACAGGGCATCAAGTTGGCGTTAAACGCCAAGAAAGGGAGAAAAGCTGGCGTTAAACGCCAGAAACAAGCAGCAATCTGGCGTTTAACGCCAGAATTGCACTCTAAGGGCGCTTTGCACGCCTAAATAGAGCAGCGATGATAAGTCCTTGACCCCTCAGGATTTGTGGACCCCACAGGATCCCCACCTCTTCTTCTCTCTTCTTCACACCTTTTCACAACACTCTTCCCCAAATACCCTTCAGCTATCAAATCTTACCCTCTTCCCCAAATACCCTTCACCAATCACCTTCAAAACACCACCTACCTTCAATTTCAAAACTCTTTTCTCTCACAAACACCTGATACCCCCCTTGGCCGACTTCACCCTCTACCTCCATCTCCTCCATTTTCTTCTTCTTCTCCTTCATTCTTTCTCCTTTGCTCGAGGACGAGCAAACCTTTTAAGTTTGGTGTGGAAAAAGCATTGCTTTTTTTGTTTTTCCATAACCATTAATGGCACCTAAGGCCGGAGAAACCTCTAGAAAGAGGAAAGGGAAGGCAATTGCTTCCACCTCCGAGTCATGGGAGATAGAGAGATTCATCTTAAAAGCCCATCACTAGAAAGAGGATGGAGCAAACAAGAGAGCCCACTCATGGACCTCAACAAGAGCACTCCATCATTCTCCATGAGATTAGAGAAGATCAAAGAGCTTTGAGGGAGGAGCAATGGTGCACGAAATTGTGATCTCCAGGCTCGAACAAATCCTGGTAATGGCTCCAAAGCTTGGTGCTTTGATCTTAATTCATAATTGTCACAACTTCGATACAACTAACTAGCAAGTGCACTGGGTCGTCCAAGTAATACCTTACGTGAGTAAGGGTCGAATCCCACGGAGATTGTTGGTATGAAGCAAGCTATGGTCACCTTGTAAATCTCAGTCAGGCAGATTGATGAGCGGATATTTTATACGCTTTTTGGGGATAATTTCATATAGTTCAGAGTATGTTTTAGTTAGTTTTTAGTCTATTCCTAGTAGTTTTTAGGAAAAATTCATATTTCTGGACTTTACTATGAGTTGTGTGTTTTTCTGTAATTTCAGGTATTTTTCTGGCTGAAATTGAAGGAGCTGAGCAAAAATCTGATTCAGGCTGAAAAAGGACTGCTGATGCTGTTGGATTCTGACCTCCCTGCACTCAAAGTGGATTTTCTGGAGCTACAGAACTCGAAATGGCGTGCTTCCAATTACGTTGGAAAGTAGACATCCAGGGCTTTCCAGCAATACATAATAGTCCATACTTTGCACAAGGATAGATGACGTAAACTGGCGTTCAACGCCAGTTCTCTACCCAATTCTGGCGTCCAGCGCCAGAAAAGGATAAAAAACTGGAGTTGAACGCCCAAACTGGCATAAAAACTGGCGTTCAACTCCACAAATGGCCTCCACACGTGAATTGCTTAAAGTCTCAGCCTCGGCACACACCAAGTGGTTCCCAGCACACCAAGTGGGCCCCAGAAGTGTATCTCTGCATCATCCATCATAGTCCACTCATATTTTGTAACCCTAGGCTACTAGTTTAGTATTTAAACAACTTTTAGAGACTTATTTTGTATCTCATGACATTTTAGATCTAAACTTTGTATTCTCTGACGGCATGAGTCTCTAAACCCCATTGTTGGGGGTGAGGAGCTCTGCTGTGTCTCGATGAATTAATGCAAGTATTTCTGTTTTCCATTCAAACACGCTTGTTCCTATCTAAGATGTTCATTCGCGCTTAACTGTGATGGAGGTGATGAAAGGTAGCCCTTGACAATGGTGATCCACCAACACACAGCTTGCCATAGGAGGACGTGCGTGCGTGAATCAGAAGACAGAGGAAAGCAGAGATTCAGAGGACAAGGCATCTCCAAAACTCCAACATATTCTCCATTACTGCACAACAAGTAACTTTTAATTTATGCTCTACTGGTTATTCACAATTCAACTGATAAACATAATTGACTTCCTGACTAAGATTTACAAGATAACCATAGATTGCTTCAAACCAACAATCTCCGTGGGATTCGACCCTTACTCACGTAAGGTATTACTTGGACGACCCAGTGCACTTGCTGGTTAGTGGTACGCGTTGTGAAAAGTGTGATTCACAATTCGTGCACCGCAGATATAAAGTGATGAAGATGTTTTCGAATATTATATAATAAAATAGGGATAGAGATACTTATGTAAATCATTGGTAGGAATTTCAGATAAGCGAATGTAGATGCTTTTCGTTCCTCTGAACCTCTGCTTTCCTGCTATCTTCATCCAATCAGTCTTACTCCTTTCCATGGCTGGCTGTATGCAAGGGCATCACCGTTGTCAGTGGCTACATCCCCTCCTCTCAGTGAATGATATGCTCACGCACCCTGTCACGGCACGGCTATTCATCTGTCGGTTCTCGATCATGCTGGAATAGGATTCTTTCTTTCTATATTTTTTTTTCGCCTATTTTTTTTCTCTTTCTTTTTTATTTTCTACAAGCTTTGTTTTTTTTTTTGCTGCTTTTTCTTGCTTCAAGAATCATTTTTATGATTTTTCAGATTATCAAATAACATGTC
>NC_029790.2:30914020-30914466 GCF_000816755.2 Arachis ipaensis
AGTTCTCCTCACTGAAGAATGCAGTGCAGTCATTCTTAAAAGCTTTCCTGAAAAGCTTAAAGACCCTGGGAGTTTTCTGATGCCATGCATATTAGAAGATGATTGCACCAAGACAGCTTTATGCGATCTTGGGGCAAGCATCAACCTGATACCTGCATCCACTATCAAGAAGCTTGGCTTAATTGATGAAGTTAAACCAACCCGGATATGTCTCCAACTTGCTGATGGTTCCACTAAATACCCATCAGGCGTGATTGAGGACATGATTGTCAGAGTTGGGCCATTCGCCTTTCCCACTGACTTTGTTGTGCTGGAAATGGAGGAGCACAAGAGTGCCACTCTCATTCTAGGAAGACCCTTCCTAACAACTGGACGATCCCTCATTGACGTCCAACAGGGGGAAATAACCTTGAGAGTCAACGATGACGAGTTCAAGTTGAACGCTG
>NC_029790.2:30929507-30929771 GCF_000816755.2 Arachis ipaensis
ACAAGGATAGACGACGTAAACTGGCGTTCAACGCCAGTTCTCTGCCCAATTCTGGCGTCCAGCGCCAGAAAAGGATTAAAAACTGGAGTTGAACGCCCAAACTGGCATAAAAACTGGCGTTCAACTCCACAAATGGTCTCCGCACGTGAATTGCTTAAAGTCTCAGCTCCGGCACACACCAAGTGGGCCCCAGCACACCAAGTGGGCCCCAGAAGTGGATCTCTGCATCATCCATCATAGTCCACTCATATTTTGTAACCCTAG
>NC_029790.2:30931286-30931844 GCF_000816755.2 Arachis ipaensis
AAGTCTCAGCCCCAGCACACACCAAGTGGGCCCCAGCACACCAAGTGGGCCCCAGAAGTGGATCTCTGCATCATCCATCATAGTCCACTCATATTTTGTAACCCTAGGCTACTAGTTTAGTATTTAAACAACTTTTAGAGACTTATTTTGTATCTCATGACATTTCAGATCTAAACTTTGTATTCTCTGACGGCATGAGTCTCTAAACCCCATTGTTGGGGGTGAGGAGCTCTGCTGTGTCTCAATGAATTAATGCAAGTATTTCTGTTTTCCATTCAAACACGCTTGTTCCTATCTAAGATGTTCATTCGCGCTTAACTGTGATGAAGGTGATGACCCATGACATTCATCACCTTCCTCAAACCATGAACGTGTGCCTGACAACCACCTCCGTTCTATATCCGACTGAATGATTATCTCTTAGATTCCTTAATCAGAATCTCCGTGGTATAAGCTAGAACTGATGACGGCATTCATGAGAATCCGGAAAGTCTAAACCTTGTCTGTGGTATTCCGAGTAGGATTCAATGATTGAATGACTGTGACGAGTTTCAAACT
>NC_029790.2:30931880-30932978 GCF_000816755.2 Arachis ipaensis
AAGGTCCAGGCATGGCCGAGATGGCCAGCCCCCTAAAACGTGATCAAAGGATCCTAAGGTAATCCAAAGATGCCTAATACAATAGTAAGCGGTCCTATTTATAATAAACTAGCTGCTAGGGTTTACATGAGTAAGTATTTGATGTATAAATCCACTTCCGGGGCCCACTTGGTGTGTGTTTGGGCTGAGCTTAAGTGTTGCACGTGCAGAGGCCATTTGTAAAGTTGAACGCCAGTTTTTGTGCCAGTTTGGGCGTTCAACTCTGGTTTTGGATCCTTTTCTGGCGCTGGACGCCAGATTTGGGTAGAAAGCTGGCGTTGAACGCCAGTTTACGTCATCAATTCTTGGCCAAAGTATGAACTATTATATATTGCAGGAAAGCCCTGGATGTCTATTTTCCAACGCAATTCGAAGCGCGCCATTTCAAGTTCTGTAGCTCCAGAAAATCCACTTTGAGTGCAGGGAGGTCAGAATCCAACAACATCAGTTGTCCTTTTTCAACCTCTGAATCTGATTTCTGCTCAAGTCCCTCAATTTCAGCCAGAAAATACCTGAAATCATAAAAAAACACACAAACTCATAGTAAAGTCCAGAAATGTGAATTTATCATAAAAACTAATGAAAACATCCCAAAAAGTAACTAGATCCTACTAAAAACATACTAAAAACAATGCCAAAATTTGGTTGTGGCCTCCCAACACCAAACTTAGAGTTTGACTGTGGGGGCTCTGGTTGACTCTGCTTGGAGAGAAGCTTTTGCAGCTTCCTCTCCATGGTTGCAGAGGGAGATCCTTGAGTTTTGAATACAAGGGAGTTCTCATTCCATTGAAGGAATATTTCACCTCTGTCAACATCAATCACAGCTCTTGCTGTGGCCAGGAAAGGTCTTCCTAGGATGATGGATTCATCCTCTTTCTTTCCAGTATCCAGGACTATGAAATCAGTAGGTATGTAAAGGCCCTCAACTTTTACCAATACATCTTCTACGTGTCCATAAGCCTGTCTTCTTGAGCTGTCTGCCATCTCTAGTGAGATTTTAGCAGCTTGCACCCCATAGATTCCCAGTTTCTCTATTACAGAGAGGGGCATGAGGTTTAT
>NC_029790.2:30933180-30936476 GCF_000816755.2 Arachis ipaensis
GATGATGGAGTGCTCTTGATGTTCCACCCTTATTTGCTTCCAATAATTGTGTGGAAGAAAATGTATCCCCTGAGGTATCTCAGGGATCTCTTGATTTGCAGTCAAATGTTCTACCACTGAACTATATACCCTTGATGGAAGCTTTTGTCTTCCCTTTCCTCTTTCTAGAGGCTTCTTTGGCCTTAGGTGCCATCAATGGTTATGGAAAAAACAAAAAAGCTATGCTTTTTACCACACCAAACTTAGAATGTTGCTCGCCCTCGAGCAAAAGAAGAAAGAATAGAAGAATAAGAAGAAGATATGGAGGAGATGGAGGGAGGTGTGTATTCGGCCATATGGGTGGGATTGGGTGGGAAAGAGATGTTGAATTTTGAAGGAAAGTGGGTGTTTGGATGTGAGTGGTAAAGAGTTAATAGGGAAGAGTGTTTATTGGGGATAGAGGATGATTGAGAAGAGAGAAGAGAGTGAGTGGAGGTAGGTGGGGATCCTATGGGGTCCACAGATCTTGAGGTGTCAAGGCATTTACATCCCTGCACCAAGTGAGGCATGCAAAATGCCCTTGCACACAACTCTGGGCGTTCAGCGCCAGGTTGGTGCCCATTTTGGGCGTTCAACGCCCCTTTGCTGCCATTTCTGGCGTTGAACGCCAGAACCATGCTTGTTCTGGGCGTTCAGTGCCAGGATGCTCCCATTCTGGGCGTTCAGCGCTCATATGACAAAGAAGAAGGCACAGAAAAATAATAATAATAATGGAGATCCTTTATACCACAGTATAGGGATTCCTGCGTTAGTGGAAGAAGATGGGAAAACAAAGAATGTAATATAATGGAAGAAACACAACTGTGAGAATGGAAGAGAGGTGAGATGAGATGTTAGGATATGAATGAATAAATAGAATGATATGGGGGAGGGATAATTTTCGAAAATTATTTTGAAAAAGAGTTAGTGATTTTTGAAAATGGTTTTTGAAAAATTGTTAGTAATTTTCGAAAATTTTTGAAATCAAAATTAAAAAATAAAAATAATTAATTAATAAAAAAGAAATTTTTGAAAAAGAAGGAAGATATTTTCGAAAATGAGAGAGAGAGAGTTAGTTAGGTAGTTTTGAAAAAGTTAAGAAACAAACAAAAAGTTAGTTAGTTAGTTGAAACAAATTTTGAAAAGATAAGAAGATAGGAAGTTAGAGAAGATATTTTGAAACCAACTTTTTGAAAAAGATAAGAAGATATTTTTGAAAAGATATGATAGAAATTAGTTTTGAAAAAGATTTGATTTTTAAAATCACAATTAATGACTTGATTCACAAGAGATCACAAGATATGATTCTAGAACTTAAAGTTTGAATCTTTCTTAACAAGCAAGTAACAAACTTCAAATTTTTGAATCAAAACATTAATTGGTTTTGTTATTTTCGAAAATGTAGTATAAAAATAAGGAAAAGATTTTTGAAAAATATTTTTGGAATTTTCGAAAATAACTAAGAATTTTGAAAAAGATTTGATTTTTGAAAAAGATTTTGAAAAAGATAAGATTTTCAAATTGAAAATTTGATTTGACTCATGAGAAACAACTTGATTTTAAAATTTTTTAAAAAAGTCAACTCAAATTTTCGAATTTGATTTTTGGATCCTTTTCTGGCGCTGGACGCCAGATTTGGGCAGAAGGCTGGCGTTGAACGCCAGTTTACGTCGTCAATTCTTGGCCAAAGTATGAACTATTATATATTTCTGGAAAGCCCTGGATGTCTACTTTCCAACGCAATTGGAAGCGCGCCATTTTGAGTTCTGTAGCTCCAGAAAATCCACTTTGAGTGCAGGGAGGTCAGAATCCAACAGCATCAGTAGTCCTTTTTCAACCTCTGAATCTGATTTCTGCTCAAGTCCCTCAATTTCAGCCAGAAAATACCTGAAATCACAGAAAAATACACAAACTCATAGTAAAGTCCAGAAATGTGAATTTATCATAAAAACTAATGAAAACATCCCTAAAAGTAGCTAGATTCTACTAAAAACATACTAAAAACAATGTCAAAAAGCGTATAAATTATCCGCTCATCAAGCAACAAAGGCAAGGAAGAGACATAGAGGAGCTCAAGAGCACCATTGGTTTTTCAAGAGGAAGAAGACGCCACCCTCACTAAGGTGGACCTGTTCCTTAATCTCCTTGTCTATTTATTTTTCTATTTTTTGTTTCTTTTGCCTTATGTTTTATTTATGTTTGTGTTTTATTACATGATCATTAGTGTCTAGTGTCTATGCCTTAAAGCTATGAATGTCCTATGAATCCATCACCTTTCTTAAATGAAAAATATTTTAATTACAAAAGAACAAGAAGTACATGGTTTCGAATTCTATCTTGAAATTAGTTTAATTATTTTGATGTGGTGACAATACTTTTTGTTTTCTGAATGAATGCTTGAACAGTGCATATTTTTGAATTTGTTGTTTATGAATGTTAAAATTGTTGGCTCTTGAAAGAATGACGGAAAAGGAGAAATGTTATTGATAATCTGAAAAATCATAAAATTGATTCTTGAAGCAAGAAAAAGGAGTGAAAAGCTTGCGAGAAACTGAAAAAAAATGGCGAAAAAAATAATAAAAGAAAAAGAAAGAAAAAGAAAAAGCAAGCAGAAAAAGCCAATAGCCCTTTAAACCAAAAGGCAAGAGTAAAATAAAAATGATCCAAGGCTTTGAGCATTAATGGATAGGAGGGCCCAAAGGAATAAAATCCTAGCCTAAGTGGTTAAACCAAGCTGTCCCTAACCATGTGCTTGTGGCGTGAAGGTGTCAAGTGAAAAGCTTGAGACTGAGCGGTTAAAGTCATGATCCAAAGTAAAAAGAGTGTGCTTAAGAACCCTGGACACCTCTAATTGGGGACTCTAGTAAAGCTGAGTTACAATCTGAAAAGGTTCACCCAGTTATGTGTCTGTGGCATTTATGTATCCGGTGGTAATACTGGAAAACAAAGTGCTTAGGGCCAGGGCCAAGACTCATAAAGTAGTTGTGTTCAAGAATCAACATACTGAACTAGGAGAATCAATAACACTATCAAAATTCTGAGTTCCTATAGATGCCAATCATTCTGAACTTCAAAGGATAAAGTGAGATGCCAAAACTGTTCAGAGGCAAAAAGTTACTAGTCCCGCTCATCTAGTTGGAGCTAAGTTTCATTGATATTTTGGAATTCATAGTATATTTTCTTCTTTTTATCCTATTTGATTTTCAGTTGCTTGGAGACAAGCAACAATTTAAGTTTGGTGTTGTGATGAGCGGATAATTTATACGCTTTTTGGCATT
>NC_029790.2:30937900-30980207 GCF_000816755.2 Arachis ipaensis
AATTCTGAGTTCCTATAGATGCCAATCATTCTGAACTTCAAAGGATAAAGTGAGATGCCAAAACTGTTCAGAGGCAAAAAGTTACTAGTCCCGCTCATCTAGTTGGAGCTAAGTTTCATTGATATTTTGGAATTCATAGTATTTTTTCTTCTTTTTATCCTATTTGATTTTCAGTTGCTTGGAGACAAGCAACAATTTAAGTTTGGTGTTGTGATGAGCGGATAATTTATACGCTTTTTGGTATTATTTCTAGGTAGTTTTTAGTAGGATCTAGCTACTTTTTAGTATATTTTTATTAGTTTTCAAGCAAAATTCACATTTCTGGACTTTACTATGAGTTTGTGTGTTTTTCTGTGATTTCAGGTATTTTCTGGCTGAAATTGAAGGACCTGAGCAAAAATCTGATTCAGAGGCTGAAAGGACTGCAGATGCTGTTGGATTCTGACCTCTCTGCACTCAAAATGGAATTTCTGGAGCTACAAAAACCCAATTGGCACACTCTCAATTGCGTTGGAAAGTATACATTCTGGGCTTTCCAGTAATATATAATAGTCCATACTTTGCCCGAGTTTTGATAATGCAAATTGGCATTTGAACGCCCACCTTCTACCCTATTCTGGCGTTAAACGCCAAAATTGAGTTACAAGCTGGAGTTAAATGCCCAAACTGGCACCAAAGCTGGAATTTAACTCCAAGAAGAGTCTCTACACGTGAAAGCTTCAATGCTCAGTTCAAGCACACATCAAGTGGGCCCCGGAAGTGGATTTCTGCACTATTTGCACTTAGTTACTTATTTTCTATAACCCTAGCTACTAGTTTAGTATAAAAACTACTTTTAGAGACTTATTTTACATCTTTGGATATTTAGTCCTTAGACCATCTTGGATGAGTTTTATGCTATCATAGATCATTGTACACGTTTGGAGGCTGGCCTCACGGCCATGCCTAGACCTTTCACTTATGTATTTTCAACGGTGGAGTTTCTACACCCCATAGATTAAGGTGTGCAGCTCTGCTGTTCCTCATGAATTAATGCAAAGTACTATTTTTTTCTATTCAACTCAAGCTTATTCTTATTCTAAGATATTCATTCGCACACAAGACCATGATGAATGTGATGATCAAGTGACACTCATCACCATTCTCACTTATGAACGCGTGCCTGACAAACACTTCCGTTCTACATGAAAACAAGCTTGAATGCATATCTCTTAGCCTCCTGGTTCACGATCAGAGTCTTCGTGGTATAGACTAGAATTATTGGCGGCCATTCCTGAGATCTGAAAAGTCTAAACCTTGTTTGTGGTATTCCGAGTAGGATCTGGGAAGGGATGACTGTGACGAGCTTCAAACTCGCAAGTGTTGGGCGTAGTGACAGACGCAAAAGGATCAATGGATCTTATTCCAACATGAGTGAGAACCGACAGATGATTAGCCGTGCGGTGACAGCGTATTTGGACCATTTTCACTGAGAGGGCAGACGGTAGCCATTGAGAACGGTGATCCCCCAACATACAGTTTGCCATAGAAAGGAGTACGAATGATTGAATGAAGACAGTAGGAAAGCAGAGGTTCAGAAGGAACAAAGCATCTTCATACGCTTATCTGAAAGCCCACCAATGAATTACATAAGTATTTCTATCTTATTTTATAATTTATTTATGTTTTAATTATCAAAACTTCATAACCATTTGAATCTGCCTGACTGAGATTTACAAGGATGACCATAGCTTGCTTCAAGCCGACAATCTCCGTGGGATCGACCCTTACTTATGTAAGGTTTATTACTTGGACGACCCAGTGCACTTGCTGGTTAGTTGTGCAAAGTTGTGAAAAAAAGTTGAGATTACAATTGTGCGTACCAAGTTATTGGCGCCATTAAGATCACAGTTTCATGCACCAGTAAACCTGGAGGAATGTCTAAAGAAACAGCTCGTTGAATTATTGAGAAAAAACTCCGGTCTCTTTGCCTGGAAAGCCTCTGACATGCCGGGTATAGATCCCAACCTAATGTGCCACAAGCTTGCTAAGTACCCAGGTTCCCGACCTGTTCAGCAGAGGCGAAGAAAGCTCGGACCAGAGCGAACACAAGTTGTAGAAGAACAAATACAAGCCCTATTGGAGGCAGGGTTTATAAGGGGGGTTAAGTATCCGTTGTGATTAGCCAACATCGTGTTGGTGACAAAACAAAACGGAAAGTGGAGAATGTGTGTCGATTATACCGACCTCAATAAGGTCTGCCCTAAGGACCCTTATCCACTCCCCAGCATAGACGCTCTGGTCAACTCAGCATCAGGCTATAGATACCTATCTTTTATGGATGCCTACTCGGGATACAATCAAATTCCGATGTATAAGCCGGACCAAGAAAAGACCTCATTCATAACTCCAAGGGCAAACTACTGCTATATAGTGATGCCCTTTGGATTAAATAATGCAGGAGCTACCTACCAAAGTTTGATGAATAAGGTATTTTCCTCTCACATAGGAAAACTCATGGAAGTATACGTGGATGACATACTCAGAGGGGCATAGAAGCTAACCCCGACAAAAGCCAAGCCATACTAGATATGAAAAGTTTGACCTGTGTTAAAGAAGTCCAATAATTAAATGGAAGGTTGGCCACTCTATCCATATTTATGGCAGGGTCAGCTCTAAAATCCCTTTCCCTCTATTCAATTCTAAATAAAGGGAAGCAATTTGAGTAGACCCCAGAATGCAAACTCACTTTCCAAGACTTTAAGGCATTTCTAGGGCAACCACCCATACTTACCCTACCTGAAAAGGGGAAATAACTCGTCCTATATCTATCGGTAGGAAGTTGGGCTATAGCCTCAGCCTTGGTCTGAGAAGATGAGAAGGGGCAACAACCTATCTACTTCATCAGCAAAGCCTTACAAGGGACAGAGTTGAATTATCAAAAGATAGAGAAGTTTACTTACGCTCTTGTTCTTACATCTCAGAGGCTACGACCTTACTTCCAGGCCCAAACCAATAAAGTCTATACTAATCAACCAATGAAAAATATCTTGCAAAAAATAGAGCTGGCTGGGAGAATTTTACAATGGGCAGTGGAGCTGTCCGAGTTTTTACTTAAGATATGAAGCTCGGACAGCCATCAAATCACAATATCTTGCCGACTTCAACGATGAATACACTGAAAATCTTGGGAACCCCACTACATGGAGTCTATACGTAGATGGGTCATCAAATAAATCTGGAAGCAGGGTTGCCATTATACTAGAAAGCGATCAAGGAACTCGGATAAAGCTATCCTTAAGGTTCGAGTTCCCTGCTTATAATAATCAGGCAGAATACGAGGCTTTTCTTTCTGGCTTAAAGCTGGCTAAAGAAGTGGAAGCAGAAAAAGTGATGGTGTTCAGCGATTCATAAGTAATAACCTCACAAATCAATGGCACCTACCAAGCTAAAGACCCCACTATGAAGAAATACTTGGATGAAACACGAGAATAATTGACACACTTTTCAGAAAGTGAGGTCCGATATATAACTCGGAAATCCAATGCTCGAGCTGATGTTCTATCAAAGTTAGCCAGCACCAAGCCAGGGGGCAACAATAGAAGCCTCATTCAGGAAACTCTGCAAAAGCCATCCATATCAAAGGAAGAAGAAGTGTTGACCATACACAATCAGCATCTAGGGTGGATGGCTGCCATAGTCAGCTACCTCAAATTCGACTTGCTCCCAAACGATGAAAAGGAGGCTAAAAGGCTTATAAAGGAGGCACAAAACTATACCCTAGTCGACAATATCCTATACAAAAGAGGGATCTCAACACCCCTCTTAAAGTGCGTCCGACTTCTAGCACAAAGGAAGTCTTGGAGGACGTACATAGTGGCATATGTGGTAATCACCTAGGAGCTCAGTCATTAACTAAAAAAGTTATCCGAGCTGGTTTTTTCTGGCTAACCTTGCAGAAGGAGGCAACCGAGTTCATCAAAACATGCCCGCCTTGCTAAAAACATGCCAATTTCCACGTAGCACCTCCTGAGGAGCTCATCAGTGTCACCTCACCATGGCCATTTGCTAAATGGGGGCTGGATCTACTTGGACCATTCCCCTAAGCCCCAGGCCAAGTTAAGTACCTTACAGTAGGGGTTGACTATTTTACTAAGTGGATTGAGACAGAACCTTTGGCAACCAACACTGCTTAAAGAAGTCGGAAATTTCTATATAAAAACATAGTCAAAAGGTTTGGAGTTTCCCACTCCATCACCACGGACAATGGAACTCAATTTACCGACTCGACCTTCAGAAACCTAGTGTCCGATTTGAAAATTAAACACCAGTTCACGTCCGTAGAGCACCCCTAGGCCAATGGACAAGCTGAAGCTGCCAACAAAGTCATATTGACTGGGATAAAATGCCGATTGCAAGATGCAAAAGGAAATTGGGTTGACGAGCTTCCTCAAGTCTTGTGGGCTTATCGAACCACTCCACATTCCACAATGGGAGAAATACCCTTCCGACTTGCATACGGAATGGAAGCAGAAATCCCTATAGAAATATCTGAAGAATCACCTAGAGTTCTATTTTACAACGAAAGAGATAACACCCAGGCTCAGAGAGAAGAGCTCGACCTCCTATCTGAAGTCTGAGAAAGAGCTCAGATTAAGGAGGAAGCACTGAAGCAAAGGATGGCTCTAAGGTACAATAAAAAGGTGATCAAGATAAACTTCACCACCAACGACCACGTCCTGATTCAGAACGACATCGGAACACAGAAGTCAGATGAAGGAAAGCTAGCTACAAACTGGAAAGGACCTTACAAGATAGTAGAAGTCCTAGGCAAAGGTTCCTATAAGGTGTCCGACCTCCAAGGGTGGGAGCTCCCGAGGTCTTGGCACGCTTGTAACCTAAAAAGTTACTATAGCTAAGAGTCTTGTACCTAGGTGCACTCTTTTTCCCAAGAAAGATAGGTTTTTTATTGAGACACCAGTACAAGGACTAGGAGCACCCAAGCCTTTAGTAAACAGCTCTGTAAAGGAATTTCTTAAACAATAATAAAAGATTCCTGGTCTATTTCTTTTTAAGTTTCCTATCTCAAACGTATTAACTTAAGCTCGACAAACCGCAAAAATCATTAACCGAACTAAAGTAGTTGGCAAGATAAAGCGACGAGGTACAAGTTAATGTAAGAAGTTACACAAACAACTCGTACAAAGCGACCTCAAAATAGGTCAGATTAAAAACAGAGTTATAAAAGTAACTTAGCGGAAGTCCGATTACTCAAAGTCGGTCATACTTAAGGAAATTAATAACTAAGACACAGAAAGCTAAAACAAACCATACCCTACTACAAAGACTTAAAGGGTACTTAACAAATTGAGTTGAAGGACGAGCATTGCTTAAAAAAATTGCAAACAAAAGCAACTAAAAGTAAAGTGTTCTACCCACTATTACAAAAAAATGTCATAAACCCACAGGTCGGGAAATCAAGCAAACACTAAAAGCAAAAAAAAAAAAGAACTTAAGCCTTCTCACCTATGAGAGGGTTGAGAGCCTCGCCAGTAGTAGCGTCTTTGCCCACGGCTAGAGGAGGGGGAAGCACGAAGACTGGTACGGCCGAAACGACCTCAGGAGCAGGAATAGAAGTCTCCACCACCACTACTTCAGAGGGAGTACCCGAGGTAGATATTTGACCGACTTGGAGCCTCGAGGTCTTAGGGTCCACAGGAGCCTCTTCCTCATCTTCCAAGTTAGGTGCAGGGACTATATTCCCATCAACTACAACATTATTGTTCACACTGAAGAGAGAAATGTCCAAGTCGGGAGCCAAGACCCTGACCTGAGACTCTAAGTTGTTGAACATCTCATCCATCCCTAAAGCGGCCAACTCCCGAGACTCCTCAAGCTCCACTTTCAGCTCCTTCACCTCTTCCTCCAATGTCAGCCTCTCGCCAAACATACAAGTATAACTCTCTTAGTATTTCTTGGCCTTCTCTTCAGCCAAGGCAGCTGCAGCTTCCGACTTAGTGGCCCTCTCCCGAGCTCTTTCGAGGTCTGACCTCAAAGTATCCCACTCCTTCTCCAAATCCTTCTTCAACTCGCCAAGTCTCTCTACATCCACCCAAGCAGCCATCAGAGCACTGGTCATTGCTTGGATAGGAAAGCCCCTCAACTCTTTACCCAGGGTCACACAGACCCCAACCGCCCGAAGACCTCCCCGGGCTAAGTGTTGGAGATGGTTCTGGATGGCAACATCATCCATGCTTAGATGATGATAAGGGAGCACATTCCTCTCACCCCAGGTCAAGGCGTCGAAGTGGCTCGAGTAAATGCTTTCCACGTCATCTACCTTCTGTTTCTTAAAGGGAGGCTCAGAACAAGAAGGGGACTTAGGGGAGAGCTCAGAAGACACAGGCCTGGACAAAGGAGTGGGGATAATGATCTTCGGGACAGCAGGGCCCGACCCCGACTTCTTTCTCGGGGAAGATCGGACGGATGATCCCGCCCCGACCTCCTTTTTAGACCCGGCTCTGGTATCTTTTTGCTGTTGAAGGTTTTTTGCAATGAGGGATTTTTTGGTGTTCCACAGATACTTCATAGCTGACTTGGGAGCCATACTTTCTGCAAAGCAACACAGAACGAAGTCAAAATCAACATTTAAAAAGCAATAAGAATTCAACAAGCAAGGGAAGAAGAACTACCAAGATCCGACTTCAGAAGGCTAGGATCTCCCAAATATCTCTTCGTGTCCAAATTTTATCTTTATTACAACCAGATAATAAGGGCAGATGTTCTTCATTATCTTTATTACTCCATTTTCATTCAAATTTTATAAAATTTCAGCAAAACCTCCTCTAAAATTTGGATATTTTCACCCTTCAAGGGTTCCATCTGAATCAAATCACTCTCCAACCCTTCCCAACTATTTCAAATACCAAACAACTTCTCAACATGAATATTCTAGGCTTGTTATCTTTAATTATCTTTAAGTTATTAAATTTTCAAACATTAGGGTAGCAAACAAGTTATTCAGATCCTAATCCACCCACCAAGAGGCTTCAAGCATTATTACTAATTAATTTTATTATTAGAGCATTTTATTCCTTTTTAATACTTTATCAATTTTATTCCACTTTTTTAAAATAGTCCAATCTGATCCATAAGACTCACACGTTCAAAAAAATATGCATCTCGTATTGATATCGATTTATGAAGATTCCGTGAAATAAAAAATGAGTTTAAGTAACAGCCCATACTTCAAATAACTACAATTTTCATAAGTTAAACACATTAAATCCCTTTTTCCTTTTAATTCACAGCAGTGGTAGCTGCAACATCCACAAAAGCTCTATAACATTGTGACAGCTACAATCATGGCCTGTAGCATGACTCCGATTACTCCCGCAGTAACCATTCAAGTCTAAGACATTATCGTTGCAAAATTCTCAATAACTTATAATAGAATAACAGCGATAAAAATTTCAGGACGAGAACTACTCAATGTACCAAAAATAACCAAAGAACGGAGCAGTTGTGGCTCTGGTGATGACTTCTGGCGACAACAGTGTCGTTCCTAGCGACAGAGAGCTCCAACAACCTTGCAGAAACCTGAGTCAGAGGTTTCTGAGACTGATTTTGGTGATGTCTGCACTGCTTCCCGGTAGCCGGAGGCTCGGCAACAACCAAGATAGCAGCAGAAAGAACGATGGCCATGCTAGCAGCAACGGAATTTTGTCGCTTCTCCTCCTATTTTCCAGTCTCTCTATCTCTTTGAGCTCCCCACCAGCAGCCGCGACAATGATGACGACGATGATGGCTGCACTCGACGGCAGCGGCGGGCACAACGGCCACACGGGCTTCAACACCAGCTCTTCTCTCAACATTTGCCTCTCTTTTACACAGTCCCCCCTCTCTCTCTCTCTCTCTCTCTCTCTCTCTTTCTGTTTCGATTCTTGATAGCGACGGTGGCTCCCAGCCCTACCGGCGCCGTCCTCGCTTCCTTCCCGACTCTTTTTCACTGTTTTGTAGCTCTCCCTCTATTCTTCCCTTCTGGTTTGCGTGTGTAAGAACCGCGATTAATTAACCGTTTAATTAAATAATTAAATTTTCCAAAATAGGATCCAAAAATTTAGAATGTGAATTAGAAAATTTAAATATAATTTTTGGACACAGTAGGTTTTTCTGAGTTAGAAAATGTAATTTTTCGCAAAAAAACCGCGTAAAAACGCAAACCGGTAAATTAACTGGTAGTACCAGCTTAAGTCTATCTGGTACTGTGTGAGAATAATAAAAATAGTAGAAAACCTTAGAAAAATATTTAGAATTGAAAATCAGGTACTAATTTTAAAAGGTTTGGCCCAAAGTTGGGCCAAACGGGCCAAAATTGCTAACGGGTTGGATTGGCCCCAAGCCCAACATATATAAGTTCAGTAATGAACTCATTTCAGCCTCATTCCTCATCAAACACAACACACACCAGCTGCATTGAGAGGAGAAGGGGAAGAGAGAAAACACTATTCACATATAACTTTCGGTGGCAATAACTTGAGCTACGGAGCTCCAATTCGCATGCCGTCGGCGGTTACGCGAAGCTCTTGCTGAGCCCGTTAGTTTTATCTAACTTGTGTGGGTAAGGACTCGAAATTTCCTCTCCTTTATGCAGTCCTAAGAAATTTGAAAATGTGGGTGTTGGTTTTGAGTTAATTTTTGTGTTGATTGATTTGGTGGTATCTAAGGTTGGGCTATTGGTGGTTTGTGCCCCAAACACCATCGGAGAAGGTAATAAAACTCTTTACCTTGTAAATTTGTGAATTTGATGAACTCTAGGTATTGATTTGTAATAAATTATTGGAGCTTTGGATTAGTTGTTGGTGATTGCAGGCTTGATTGGACACAAGTTTGGTGTATAGCACATATTGGGAATTGGCCAAGGTATGGTTTTGATTTTCTCTATGTAATATATAATATTTCTGGACACTTAGGCTAGTGGACCTTAGGATAGGATTGAATTGATTGTTGGAAATTGTTGAATTTGATTATGTATGACGGTGTTGTTGATTTGATGACTTGTGATGTTGTACTTTGATGTTGTTATTCATTATTGACATGAGGTTTCAAAATGATGATTGAAGTGTTGATAGTGAATTATGAGCTTGATAATATTGATAAATGTTGGAAATGGAGGAATGATGCTTTGAGTGTAATCATCGAGAATTTGAGGAAGGTAAGTGAGAATGTTTGGATAAAATTGGTGAAATTTCATGTCAATAGGTTATGGAATGAATTGGAAGGTATATAGACATTATTTAGGCCTATTGAAACTTTTTTAGTTGTAAGATATTTGGTTTTGGTTATGAATTTTAAAAGTTGAGAACCTTATTAACTTTTGGTAAAAACCAGTTTTTAGTAAACTTTGATGGATCATAACTTGAGCCTCAGTTTTTGAAATTTGTTGAAATTTGTCTTAAATAAAAGTTCATTTAAAGATCTTGAAATTGATATAAAGTTTAATGAAAATGAATTTTTATAGAGGGAGTTATGACTATTTAAAGTTTGGTGCCTAAAACTGAATTCTGCAACATCGAAATTTTTCTGAGTCTGGTGATAGTCGCGTACGCGAAATGGTACACGCGACGCGACGAAAACATTCGGGTTGGGCATCCCACGTACGTGAGGCACTGCATGCATACGCGAGCTATTCAAAAATGAACCCTTGCGTATGTGAACTTTAATACGTGACGCGAGCAACCCATTTGGGTTGGGGATCCTGCATAAGCGAGTAGGGGGTTGCGTACGCGACCACCCCTTTTTCAACAGCATGCGTACATGATGCAGGGGCTTAATTTAGACTCTAATGCTTCTAAGGATGAGTTAGTGACTTAATTTAGTGAATTTATGTATGAATCTAGAAGGCGGAGACTTAGGTTTCTGGGGTACTGAGGATGGAACTAGTTAAGTGAGATGGCAGAGTACTGTAATGATGATTGAGCGATGGATTGTGAGAATGTGAACCAATAATATTGTGACGAGTCTGGGACTCAAGGAATAATGATTGTAACACCCCCTTACCCTAAGCCTTACCTCTAGCTGTAAAGCAAAGGATAACAAAGTGTCACGACAGTTCTAAAGCTTATACTATATAATATATGTCCAAGGGTTTATGTAATTAGAAGCCCGATGAAGGAATAAAGCCCAAAGTTGCATATAGCAAAATTACGAAATGCGAAGCGTTCACACACGATAACTAAACGTGTAGGCACGAACAGAATAAGATATAATAAATAGTCACAGCCTGCGGAGTTTAGGCCGACTAGTCAAACTGAATACAACAGAGTCTTGGATGTTTAAAAACAGCTTGTACAACTTATCTCTCAAATCAATCCTCTAAGGCCATAAAGTCTAAGATAAAAAGGTGAGAGAAAGTACTACAACAAAATAAAACAGAAATAAACAAGGAAGAAACCATACTCCGCTCTGTCACCATGTCCACAATTTCACCGAGGTGAATTACGACCTGCATCTGAAAATTAACAACAACATATGGTATGAGAACCGGAGGTTCTCAGTATGGTAACAGTACCCAAAATGTAAGATGTAAGGTTCTGAGATGCCAAAGGCAATCCTAGAACTTCACACCGATACAGATATTCAAGCTTAACAATAATAAATAAATAAACTTAAACCGTAAACCATGAACATGGTTATCTAAACTTAGGGGGATTTCTAACTAATACTAATCACACCGTTGTATCCCACAGCCTTCACCAACCTAACCTCCGTGCGATCCCATCGCCACTGCCTACCGAACCTCCTCAATCCCAACAAAAAACACAGGTAATATAGACAAGTAAAGCACAAGTAAAGTACATGTACAGCAAATAGAAAAATTAGCAAGTAAACACGTGATTCATTTAGGCACAACAGAAAATAAGCAAAGCACACAAACTGGTAGAAGATGCATATGATGAATGCCTTTCCTATTGGCTCGTGATATCACTTGTCGGTCCATAAATTCCAACCCGACACATCCTCCCAGATGTAGCCTTCCTGCCACGCCCAGAGATATAGGCTCTGCACACTCATGCAGCAGAAAAATCTGCCACACCGGAGATATAGGCTCCGCACATTCATGCAGCAAGGAGTCTGCTACACCAGAGATATAGGCTCTGCACACTCATGCGGCAAGGAAGGAAATAACAACAACTGTCTCATCATAAATTATTCCAAAGATATAGTGTTGGACACACTCTTACAGCAGAAAAACTGCCACGCCGGAGATATAGGCTCCGCACACTCCCATATAATCCAATAATTTCATCATTCCTTTTCAAGTTCTCAACTCATCATAACCATCACCGGTTTCCAATTTCTCAAATTCATCATAAGCATTCCCATTTCTCAAAAATCTCTTCAACCATATACTTCACAACTCAGCCTTCACCAATTCAAGCTAGGATTTACACGGACCTTCCAAACCTATGTCACCAGCTCTAAACTCATAACTAAAATACCATTTTTATTCCTTTATTATTTTCTCCCTCGAGTCAAGACCCTAACACTGGCAAAAAGGTTTTAAACAAGTGTTACAGAAGTTTGCAAGCTTGCCGGGAAGGTAAAACGGTTAAAAATAAGGTTTTCATTGAAAAATAGGGCAGTGTGCATACACATAGGGTTGTGTGTACGCACGCCCAGAAGAGTTTTCCCAACTTGTGCGTATGCATGATGTTGTGCGTATGCACAACTTACAAATTTCACAGAATGTGTGTGCGCACCAGAGTGTGCGAATGCTCTCAACAATAGGCATATCCTTGTGTGTGCGTGCACACCTAAATCTGCGTACGCACGTTTTATTAAAATCACAGGGTGTGTGTGCGCACAAAGGTGTGCACACGCACAAGTAAGAATGTGGCCCCTGTTCAGAGCACGAGCACAGCAGTGTGCATACGCACACAAACCAGAACCTACAGTTTCTGCAACATCACAGAAATCAGATTTTTAACACCAACTTCCAACGATCATATCTTTTTCTACAAAATTCCGATTGCTATAAAATCTATACCATTTAAAAGTTCTTTGAATTATCTTTAATTTGATATAAAATTCAATCAATTTCAAAAACTGTAGCTCAAGATATATCTGCCAAAGTTTGCTAATAACCCATTTTTACCAAAAATCTTAAAGACTCAAATTCACCAAATCTCTCAATTCAAAACCAATTATTCACAACCCAACAATACCAAAATCTCTTAAGAATCCATACCAAACATTTCTCAACCATATCAATCATTCAATCATCTAAACCCTTTAATACTCACTTCATCCAACTCTAAATTCAACCTAAGTTCACATCCAATTTCCTCAACCACCATTCAAATTTCAACACCAACCACAAGATTCAAAACCCAAAAGGCACCAAACTTCAAATCTTCCAAATTTACAAGTCTCATTCATTTCAATCATACCAAAACTCAATCTTCCTCGTTCCTACACATTACCAATGGCACTTCTATCATTATTCAATCAAACCATACTTAAAGCATTTAGTTTCAAATCCTCTATTTCTCCCACAATTCCTACTCACAAACCTCCATTCTCACTAACCATCCCTCAACGATAAATCACATACCCCTCATTCCAAACCATCACGAACATTGTACATTTACTTATTACCATACACACCCATAATCCTCATGATAACTAATCACCATCAATACTCACCGACACATACAATTCCCAATAATCATCATCAACCACAATAATCAATAACAACCAACAATTAATATCAATTCAATCCTATCTTAAGGTCTACTAGCTTAAGTGTCCAGAAACATTACATATTACATAAAGGAAACCGAAACCATACCTTGGCCGATTCCCAAAATGCACCGAACACCAAAATGAAGCCAACAAGCTTGATCCAAAACCTCAAACCAACTCCAACAAACACCAAAACTCAATCTAACATCATAAAACATACCAACATCAAACCTAAGGTTTAAAAACAACTAAACACAAGGGTTTAGTGAAATCTTACCTTACCAACGAGATTAGGGGCAAAACCCAACAATATTCTAATGCTAGATCACCCCTAAACAAACAAAATCACAAAGTTTGCTCAAAAACCAAACCCAAAATCGCAAAAAAGTTAGGGCAGGAAACTAGAGCATGAGTTTCGAGTTCTTACCCATAAAACTTTGTTAGAAATAATGGGATCGACAAGAGCTTCACGTGGCCACAAATAGCTCATCAATCGGAGCTCCATAGCTCAAGTTATGGCTCCCAGAAGATGGTGATGAAAAGTACCACCCTCCCCTCTCTCTCAATCCGCGTTTCTCTCTCTCTTTGGTGGTGAAAATGAGCTGAAAGCTCATTTAATGAGCATATATATGTTGAGCCTTGGGTCCAGTTCAAGCACGATTTAACCCGTTAGCATTTTAGGTCCGTTTGGCCCAATTTGGGCCAAAACCTTTAAGATTAGTGCCCGATTTTCGATTCTAAATTATTTTTGTCCTTTAAAAACAATAAATTCAATTTTCAAAAATCTTATTTTCTAAAATACGCGGTACTGGACAGACTAGAGCTGGTACTGCCGGCTCAAGTGCCAGTACGCGTTTTTATAAAAACTTTTCATAAAAGATACATTTTTCCACTCAAAAAATTTATTGAATTCAAATTTCACATTTATATTTTAAAAAGAAAATTTCTATATTTTTGAACTAACTCTAGGCAGTTAAAAATTATTATTTTGTTAAAACGGTTATACGTGAAAATTTCAGTTCTTACAATGATGAATTTATGAATATTGAAAGTGATCACTGAGGAACATGGAATTACTGTTTGTTACGGGTATTGTTGAGACGTTATGCGCCTGGCAAGGACGGTTGGTTAATCCCGCTTGTCGAGGTTGCGGCGGTGGCATAAGGACGATTGGTATATCCCGCTTACGTTGAGATGTATGGTTCGTGGCAAGAGTATCCCGCTCGCATCCTTTGGAATTACTAGAGTGGGTGCAGGCACTATATCTTGGACCGTGTTCCGAGCACGATATCTCAGGGGTTCCCATTCTGAGACCGAAAAGGCGACATTTTTATGGAGATGTGTTGGGTTAGCAGTTGAACCGATGATGTGATATCACAGTCAAATAGGACAGGCATTCATCATGTGCATCTTTGATGAGTGGATATTTTATACACTTTTTGGCATTATTTTCATATAGTTTTTGTTATGTTTTGTTTAAGTTTTATTATATTTTAATAGGTTTTAGTGAAAAATTCACATTTTTGAATTCTACTTTGAGTTGTTGTGTTTTATGATGATTTCAGGTAAATTCTGGCTGAAATTGAGAAGCTTTGGAAAAGTCTGATTCAGAGACAGAGAAAGGACTGTAGATGCTGTCAGATTCTGACCTCCATACACTCGAAGGACCATTTCTGGAGCTACAAAAGTCCAAATGGTGCACTCTCAACGGCTATGGAAAGCTAACATCCAGGGCTTTCCAGAAATATATAATGGTCTATACTTTGCTCTAGAAATGAAGGCCCAAAACTGGTGTTCAACGCCAGCTCCCAACCACATTCCTGGCGTTGGATGCCCAAAAGGGAGCAGATGGCGTCCAACACCCAAAAAGGAGTCCAAAGCTGGCGTCCAACACCCTAGAGGGAGTACCAACTCGTGGCTTCACTCAAGCTCAGCCCAAACTTTCAACAAGTGGGCTCAAAAAATGGATTTTTGCACTACAAGACTAGTTTATCTTATTTCTGCAATTCTTAGTTATCAGATTAGTATATATAGAACAAAGATCATCCTTGTTAGAGATATTTGCCCATTCGAACCTTTCATTACTTTTATGTAAGCTATGAGCCACTAACCTCCTAGGTTAAGGTTAGGAGTTCTGCTGATTCTTATGGATTAACAATATCATTGTTCTATTTCAATCTATGCTTGATTCTATTCTAAGATGTATCTTCGTTCTTCATCCTAATGAATTAGGAGTGTAACTTGACCGTCATACCTATTCTACATGGGTTCTTGTGAGTCCTTGATGGGATAGTACTGAACCACAAGCTTGATTATATATCTCTTAGACGGCTAATCCACGACTTCGTTGGGAACTTGGAGACATCAGTTCAGCCAAGGTACGGGGTGAATAGGGCCTTTGTGGTATAGGCTAGAATCAGGAACCAGCATTCTCTGGTCCAGAAGATCCAACCTTATCGATGGCGCTTTGAGTAGGATCACCAAGGGAATGGACTGTTGGAGCTTCACCCTCGTTCAGATTGGATGACCACTGACCTGGCATTTGATCTTAAGCAGAGGAGATTAATGACCACTGACCTGGCATTAGTCACTTATAGCCTGCCATGGAATAAATCATCAGAAGTTGAAGTAGACAGTGGGAAAAGTTGATTCAGAAGGAGGAAGCATCTCCGAAGCCTCAACCGTTTTCCCTTGACCTTGTAGATGCTGAGGAGTATGTCCATCTTTCTTGAAGTTCTGTCCCCTTGGTCTGAGATGATCATCGAGTTCCCTACTAGTATTTCATCCATGAGTGTCCCTTGATGAGGCTACCGTCCTTGCATAATCTTCAACAACCCCTCACCGTGTCCACCAATTCAGAAAATCTCCTCATCTCCAATGGAGCCACAGCATGCCTGATATCCTCTCTCAACTCCACTTCGTATTTAATGCATTTCTATCCCTCATAAGACCCAGAAGTACCCTGACTTATCCTCAAGAACCTACAGAGTTTCTCGAACTTGCTGGTGTATTCTGCTATAGTCATGGACCCTTGCTTCAGCTTTAAGGGCTCCAATTCTCTGGCCTCTCTTAATGACCCATGAAAGTACTTCCTGTAGAAAGCTTCCTCAAATAATGCCCAGGTAATGTTCACGTTCTGTTGGTGTCGCAGTCGGTGCTCTCCTTGCCACCATTGCTGAGCTTCAGTATGGTTTGTCGAACCATTGAAAACCGGCGGGTCAGCTTTTCGAAAAGTAGCTAGAGTTCTCGGAACACCTCTCAAGTTATCCTCAGTACCTTCTCCCTTGTCGTTTCTGCTTCTGGCTGGTTGGGTTAACCTTTGCGCAACTTGCAGAGTCACAGCAGCATTCGCTTCCATGGTGTTCGCCAGGTTCACCATCGTCGCCATGAACTCGACATGGTTATCAACCGGTTGCTCATTCCTACTCTCTCATGAACGTGCTCGACCTTATCCGTGAGTTGCCATTGGGTTTTCTGTCTATAGCAAACAATCGATATCGAGGTGATCAGTCCCAATATCAAAAGTCTAGTGTTTCAATTATCCCAAACAGGCACTCACAAACAAGCATGCTATGAAATATCAAGTAGATAACCTAATAGCATCAAAGAAAATACACACAGAGTATGCAATGAAGCACAATCGGTCCATCCCTCAGGCCCACGAGGACGAACTGCTCTGATACCACTAAATGTAACACCCCAATTAGCCTAAGCTTTACCTCGCATCGTAAAGCAAAGATTAATCAAGGATTACGACAGTTCTAAGCTCATACATATGATATATATAGAAGGAATAATATTATCTAGAAGCCTGATAAAGGATATAGCTCAAAAACAGGATTTAAAAGTGCAAAACAAACTAACGAAGCGTCTACCTTAAAGCACAAGGAACAGATGTGATATAAACAAAAATAATAGTATAATAGTGTAATATCATAAGAAACTAGCCACGGCCCGCGGAGTTTAAGCCGGCTAGCCAAATATACCGACAAAAGGAAACTGAAGTTTAAAAATGGCTTATACAAGTTTTGTTCTCTCTCAAATACAAGCCTCTAGGCCAAAACAAAATACAAAAGTGAGAGACCAATATGAAACAAACCAAAAAGACTCCCTAAAAGGTATCCGGATCCTCTGCTTTTATCACCAACCAAACAACTCACCGAGGTGGGTTGTGACCTGCATCTGAAAAACCCAACAAAAATATGGTATGGGAACCAGAGGTTCTCAATATGGTAACAATACCCAGTGATGTAGGATATAAGACCTCGGGACGCCAAAGGCAATCCTAGACTCCATATCCATCACAAGAATTCCAGCTTAAAGCATTCTAAACCAAATAAGCAGAATATGTAAAACCTTAACAAAACTTAAGTCGTAGCACCATAAAAGGGTAATCTATCTTAGGGGATTTCTACTCTAATCAAACACCATTGTCCCACAGCCTTCACCAACCGATCCGCCATGCGATCCCATCGCCACCGCCTTCCGAACCTCCTCAATCCCAGTAAAAGCACAAGTATATACAATACAAGTAAAACACAAATAGAAGCATATATAGCAAATAATACAAATAGCAATTAGACATGTTATACAGATAGGGAAAACAATATCAAGTCGGCAAAGTAAACAAACAGGTAGAAAATGTATATGATGAATGCCTGTCCTACTGGCTGTGATATCACATTGTCGATTCAACTACCAACCCGACACATCTCCATGGAGATGTTGCCCTTCAGATTTATGGTGTGGGAACCCCCGAGATATAGTGCTCGGATCACTATCCAGGGTTTTGCGCCTGTACGCTCTGATGATCCGAAGGGATACGAGCGGGATCTGTTGCCACCAACCTCACATCTAAGTGCAAGCAGGATGAACCACCGCCCTTATGCCACCGCCGCTACCTCGACAGGTGGGATCCAACCTCGGCCCCTGCCGGGTGCATAGCGTCTCAAAGTCTCAATGAAAAAGTAGTGCAATGGTTTCCAAAAAAAAATTTAGTATAAGATGGATCCATCACTTCATTTAGAGTCCTCGACACTTTTCAACCACTGTTCATTCACATTTCAGTTCCGAACTCAACAGTTCCTTAATTCTCATCTCATTCATCAACCATTCATCACATAACATTGAACCACCTTTAATACGCCAGAAACCTAGGCCTCTGTTTTCTAAATTTTCCCAATAATATCGTCTAAAACCTTTAAATCCTTTCCCACTTTTCAAGTATTCAAAAATATGCCCAAGAGTCTTAAAAAAGTGTTATAGAAGCTTACAACCTCATCGGAAAGGTGAAATAGTTGAAAACAAAGCAAAATTTGAGAAACAGGGCGTGTGCGTCCACACAGGGGTGTGCGTGCGCACGCCCAGGAAAATTTTTAAAAGTGTGTGTATGCATAGGGGTGTGTGTACACACAGGTGTCAAAACTTAAAAGGTCTGTTCACTCGCACAACCTGTGCCAGCGCCCCCAACAGACTGGCCTCCCCAACGTGTGCGTGCGCATAGATCTGTGCGTATGCACAAGTTGCAATTTTCCATTGGTGTGCGCGCACACAAGCTGTGCCAGTGCTGCAAGCAGACTGCCTACCTCTGTGTGTGCATGCGCACAGGTCACAATTTTCACAGAGTGTGTGTGCGCACATACGAGAAAACATAAAATTCTGTAACTTTGCAGATTTTCAAATTTTCAACACCAACTTTGAATGATCATAACTTCCTCTACAAAATCCCAATTTTCACAAACTTTATATCGATTTAAAGGGCTTTCAAAAATCTTTAATTCTAGATAAGTTTCATCAAATTTTGAAAACCAAGGCAAAATTTATGATCAGACAAAGTTCACCAAAAATCAACTTTTACCCAAAACTTACAAGAATCTCAATTTACCAACTTTCATAACCCAAACCAACCAAAACCACGTTAATCCTATCACATATCAGAATTTACCATTTTCCATACTCCAATTTACCACTCCACCATATATAATCATCGATTCTCACTATCAAATACATAATAATACCCTTACTAACCATCATCATTATTAATTTCAATATCAAACTCCAACATCATACTATCAACATCAATATAGCCAATTATCAACAATCCCAACACTCACCTTCAATTACCAACAATATCAATATCTATCATCCATTATCAACCACATCAACAAACCCTCATCAACAACAATAAATCACACATTCCTCATCAACCTTTATAATCATTAAATACCAACAACCTCATCAACAACACTAATCATCAATACTCATTAACACCAATAATTCCCATAATCATCCTTAACCACAATATTCCAATGACACTAACAATTAACATCAATTCACATATAATCATTCATACACCAACAACATTCAATCCTATCTTAGGGTCAACTAGTCTAAGTGTCCATGAATATTATATACTATATAGAGAAAACCGAAACCATATCTTGGCCGATCCCCAATATGCACCAAAACCCTAAATTGAGCCCAAGATAAGCCTTCAAGCACAATCTAAGCCTCCAAGAATCTCCAACAAGCATCAACAAGCTCCAAACTCACCATAAACAAGCTATATGTACATAAACAATCATAAATCAACCTAGGGCTCATTGTAATTGAAATTTCACAAGAGTTTCAATGCCTCTTACCTTTTCCAACAGATTTGGATGTCAAAACTCAAAGCTAAGCAAGGATTAGAGTGAACCTAAACATCCAAAATCACAAAAACTCACTTAATCAAAAACCCTAGATTTTCGAAACTTTGAAGGGAGGAACAGAAAAGATTTCGTGGTTACCTTACTACTTTCTTGGGTGGGTCTTATAGAGCTCGTCTCAAGGAACGCGTAGCCATAAACGGTGCGGCGATAGAAGCTCTGTAGCTCAAGATATCGCGGAAAGAAGAGAGGGGTGAATAGTGTTTCTTCTTCTTCCTCCTCTCCTCGCAAGTTTCTGTTATGTGTGTGTGTTTAATGAAGAATGGGTTCATTAATGAGCCCTTATATATGTTGGACTTGGGCCCAACTTGGGCCCCGTCCAACCCGTTAGCATTTTTAGCCCGTTTGGCCCAACTTCGGGCCAAACCTTTTAACACTAACGCCCAGTTTTCCATCTCTAATATTTTTCTAAGGTTTTCGGTTGTTTTTACTGCTTCTAGCGCAGCACCGAGCAGACTTGAACCGATTCGATTGCCGGTTCGTGATTTTTTACGGTTTTTCATAGAAAACACATTTTCTGACTCAGAAAAACCTACTGAGTCCAAGAATCATATTTAAATCCCCAAATTCTCATCCTAACTTTCCGGAATTTAATTTTCGAAAAACTAGTGTCTTTGATCTAAAAAATTTTAAGTTTGGTGTCTTTTAGTTGTTTTTTTTCTTTCTTCATTAATTCAAAATAATCAAAAATCTTTTTTTTTCTTTATTCAAATTTTTGAAAATCTTGCTGTTTTTTCTTATCTTAATTTTAAAATTTTCAAGTTTGGTGTTTTCTTGTCAGTAAAGTCAAATTTCAAATTTCAAATCTTATCTTTTTCAAATCTTGTCAAATCTTTCTAATTTAAAACTTTTCTATCTTATCTTCTTTTAAATTTTAATTTCAAATCTTTTCTTTCAATTTGATTCTCTCCTATCTTATATTTCTTTTTAAATCTTTACTATATTTTCAAATTTGATTTTCAAAATCTTTTTAATTTTAAATCTTATCTTTCTTAACTTCCCTTTAAATCTTTTTCTTATCTTTATCTTTTTAAAACTTACCTAACTTATCTTATTTTTCATTTTAAACTTTTTAATTTCAAATATTTTTTTCTTCTTTTTTCGAAAATCACCTTTCAATTTTCAATTCCTTTTAGTTAATTTACTTTTAATTTCCCTCTTGTTTTCGAATTAAATAAATAAATAAAATAAAAACAAAAATATTTTAATTCTAGTTTCTCTTTTTATCTCTTATAATTTGAATTCTTCTACCCCTTTATTCGAATTCTTCTTCTCACTCCTTGTTCCGAGGGTTACCTGAAACTGAAGGTCGATTTCGGATAAGATTTGTTATTGTGGCCGGAGCTGACGCGTCCGACTTGCTGAACTTTGGGATGTTGCTGATCCTTGATCATCGGAGGGGGTGGTACCTCCTGCAAGAGACTCCGATGCTTAAGTTAGCACGGGCTTTAAGCAGGTTTTTTGTGTAGAATCAGAGTATGAGTTATACCTGGGTGCTCCAATGTATTTATAGTAGTGTGGGCTGACCTTTCTAGATAAGATAAGTTAGTTATCTTATCTTATCTTTGAGTGAAGTCATCTTATCTTTTAGGCCAACCACCTTTGGAGTGGGCTGTGTCCTTCTGTTTGGGCCTATTTGGGCCTTTATAGTAATTTGGCTGAGCTCTTTAAGGAGAGGTCGGTGGCGATCCAACCTTAAGAGGTCGGATGTTCCTGTCTGAAGTCAGCCCGGGTCGCATAGCTCGACCCGGAGTATGAATAGTGCCCCTACTTGGGCTCGATCTTACCCTTAAGGTCGTGTCTTTAGACTTCAACCCTTTGAGGTAGTCGAGCTCGAGCATTTTATGTTTAGTCGATTTCCCGTATAACTCCTGCTGAGACTCCTTGAATGCGAAGCGTTTTTCTTCCTTTACCTTTTACAGCGTACGTTTGCACTTTCTTGAGAACGTGCGAGGGTTTAAAGCTCATTAATTTTCCTTCGCTGTTTTTTCTCTTCCCTTTTTGCATTTCATTTTGAATTTTAAAGAATCATTTTTCCATTTCTTCTCTCCTTTCTCTTTGCTCTTTGTTTGTTATTTACTGTGGTGCTTCATTCTCTTGCTTTCACGCCCCCAAGCTTTCCATTTAGTTAATGCCTGAAAGCAATTGTTTGGTCACATATTTCATCATTCTTTTGGCTTCGAGCAGTTATCGTCTTCTCTTCTGTAGGTTAGTTTTTCTTCTTTCTGTCTTTTCTGCATGCTTTCATTATAAAGTTTTGATTTTGTATTTAAGTTTTGCTCTGAGAAGCTTCTGATTCTTTCTGCAAAAAGATTGCATCTTTGCGTCTGATTGTTGTTGTGACTTTTTCCCTGTCACTCCTGTTTGAGAAAAATGTGTGCCTTCTGGTAATCTTGCTTTCTGTAGGATTTTTGCTTGCCGCTGTTCCTGTCTCCTTTCATCCTTGCATGACCTCTTCTTGTACAGAGCTTTTGTTTGAACTGTTGGTAGAGAAAGGTTGTAGCTTTGATGATGAACTGTTAGTAGAAAAAGGTTGTAGCTTTTGATGATTTTTGCGTGGTCTGTTAATGATGGTGGCTTTCTTGCTGTTTGTATGGAGTGACGTTACCAGAAAAGATTTGATCTCTTTGTATTTTCTATTGAGAGGTGTTAGGGCATAGACTGTCGACTTCCCTTTTTCTGAATGGTTGCCTTGTTGTTGCCTCCAAAGGGTGTCCCTAGACTTTAGCGTGAGTCCTGGGGTTTCCCTTTCACTGCCATATTTGACACTTGCTGATTACTTTTTATTGTCCAAGTTGTTTGGTAGTAATCCATTTCTTCTTTTTCTTACTGTAGGGATAGTTGGCCTATGTCTTCCTGAAAAAACATTGTTGAGATGTCTACTAAGATCCCTGACGGCATGTCTGACTGGCTGGACTCCATAGTCTTAATATGTGTTACCGTGACTGACCCCGAGTACTGTGTGAGACTTAGGAGGTTCCATAGGATTTGTAGTGATAGGGATGAGGAGAAGAATTATGAGTTGGTGTTGCCTGACCCTGAAGAGAGGGTTAGTTTCCCTCCCTTGACTCAGGGAGAACGGTCCTTTTTCTATGCTTATGACTACTTTTTTAGTCATTTGAATATCACCATCCCTTTTACCACTTTCGAGACCGACCTGTTGTGGTCTTGCAATGTAGCCCCTTCTCAGCTCCATTTGAACTCATGGGGTTTCATAAAAATTTTCCAACTGTTGTGTCAGGAATTGGGTGTCCGACCTACCCAAACTCTCTTTCTTTATCTTTTTGTGTTGACAAAGCCTGGGATAGCTAAGAAGAAAGTCTCTTGGATTTCTTTTCGAGCTACTCAAGGGAAGAAAGTTTTTTCTATGTATGATGAGTCCTTTCGCGACTTCAAGAACTATTACTTCAAGGTCCGAACTGTTGAGGGAGCTCGGCCATTCTTTTTAGATGAAAATAATGAACCCACCTTCCCTTTATCGTGGTAAAAGGATCCAGTAGTAGTTAAGTACTCTTGGGAGAGCTTGAGCGAGTTAGAACAAGCCTTTGTGGGTGTGTTAGAGGAGAACTGGGGGGAGCCTCCTCACCTGGATACGAAGAGGTTTCTGGGAGATCCTTCCCTCCTCTGTGCTGAACTGGGTAGTGGCTGACTTCTTTTTTTGATAGCTTTCTTTTTTGTCTATTTGCCGATTTATCCCGTTCTTACTTGTAACTTGGTTTTGCTGGTTTCTTTTTCAGAAATGGTGAAGACGACAGACTCCATGAAGGCCTTCCATCGGGCTAAGAAGGTGACAGCCGCACAAAATCTGACAGCGAAGACCTCTGTAGAAGGATCCTCCCTATTGCCTTTGAGGAAGCCGACCTCGGATGCTTCTGGGCTGAGGAAGGTCATTCCGACTCCTCAGGTCCAGTCGGTCCCTTCTGATCCAATTCAACTGACTTCCAGTGCTGCCTCCTCTCCTACCGCTGCTGGTCCTCCCCCAAAGCGACAAAAAACTCTTGGTTCTTATGATCTAAATGCCAATGATTTTGATGGTGTGGGTTTTGCTACCGAGCTAATTGCACCCCATGGTAAGATTCCTTTGGATGATATATCTATTCTCCACCACCTTGATTTCGTCACAAGTAATAGTATTCGGATGGCCAATATAGGTGCGTCTTTATCGTAAATTATTATGGAGTCTTGATGAGATAAGATTTTGCACTGGTTTGGATTTTTTCCACTCAAGATAACTTACGTTGCAAGTATAGACCAAACCGGCAAATTAAATCCCAAACATCAAAGTTTAATATTTCTAATTTAAACTGAGAGTCTTTCAAACTTGGGTCGTTCTCCCTAGGATGCAATAAAAGAACTAAGAGATGATCAAAATTGGAAATTAATGCAAGCAAAGGTAAATAGGATCAAAACTAGTGAATATGCTATAAATGCAATGAAAGCCTTGACTTGGGAATGAGGATCCAAGGAATCCTATCATCGCCATAACTACAACTATGGTAATTATGATGAGTCAATCTCGCCTAGTCAACCCCAACCATCGAGGAGTAAGTCAAGCAAGCATAATTGACCTTAATCCATAAGTCCTAGCTAACTTACCAAACTAGTTGATAAAAAGAGTCATAGCGTCAATGGAAATAAGAGTCAACTAACTACCCAAGAATTACCACTAAATGTCGGACATTATGACTCTAGTATCCTAGGAATTCCAACCTCAAGCCAAGGTGGAAAAATCTACTCAAAACTTAAAGTTGGAATTTTCACAAATACCTTGTGTTCATAAAAGTAAAACATGGAAAATTGCAAGGAAAAATAACAAACTATAACCAACTATCAACAATACCAACAATAAACATCCAAACAAGCATAAAGAAAGCATTGAACATTAAATTCATCAATCAAAACTTCAAGAACTCAAAATTGCAATTATAAACAAAGTGCTTGAACCAAAGGAAATGAAAATAACGACAATGTAATTAAAGAGTACTTACAATTAAAGATGATCAAAATCCAAAATTAAGCTTGATATAAAATGCTACATGAAAATGGAAAATGAAACCCTAAGAGAGCAGTGCTACACTATTCCTACTCCTACTCCTAATTACTCTCTAAAACTATCTAAGTGAGCCCCCTTTGTTATGTGTTGATTTCCCCTTATATAGCACTCGAAATTCAGCTCCAAGCCTTCAAAATTTGGGCCAAAAGCCCTCAGAAAATGCACAGCACCCGTTTCATTAATCATATGGTTAAAGCAAATCGATACATGAATGTGCACCCATTTTTCCCAAATTTTCACTAATTAACCAAAACAATATGTTTCTCTACCAATGCTTCCCAAAATTTCCCCCACACTTAAATGATACACGCTCCTCAACCTAAGCTAATCAAAGAAGCAATTCAAGGTTATTCATGGTTTTTCGCTTAAGGTTGTGATGTGCTAACAATTAGAACAAAGGGGATTAAAAAGCTCAAAATGGGCTAACAAGGGTAGATGCAAGGGTAAGGCTATATGGGTGAGTAAGCTTAATTCAAAGATGGCCTCAATCATGCTAAATGCATTCAAGACATCAAACATCGGAAATAAAGAATCAAGCAAAACCAATATCACAATCATAGAACGAGAAAAATCACCACTATGAACAAAATTAGTGGCTAGAATGTGTAACCACTTATTAAATCTCAAAAACTCACAAGGCATTTTGTTCTATCTCTCTTCTATGTTCCACAAAAATTCATTCAAGCAAGTTTAAAAACAATTTTCCAAATTAATTCAATAGAATGCCCTAAAAACAAAATTCTTGGAAAATCCTTGTTGTTTTTTTCACCAAAATTATTTTCTATATGTATGTATGACGTGATGGATGCAATTTCAAAAACTTCCCCAGTTCTATTCCTAATTTTCAACAAGCAAAAATTAACATGAACAATCAGGATTAAAATGAACTAGGTGCTATACTATTCACAACATCCAATCACAACTTCTATCTATAAAATATATATCATGCAAAAGATGCAAAATGCAATAGCTATAAACTATAAAGAAAATGCAATGCAACAATAAAAAATATTCCAAATATCTACAAGAAACATAATAAAAGAAAACAAAAATAAAGTGCAAAGTATTCGGGAAAAGAAAGTTTACACCTCAAAAAGACGAATCCTCCCCCACACTTAAGCGTTGCACGGTCCTCCGTACACAAACACGATCCGGGGGGGAATGTCTGTAAGGTGCTCCATCTTCAGCTGACGGATGCGGGGGCTTGGGTTGTGTGGAAACCGCCAAGTACAAAGCATTCTTGGCATCTCCATCCTCAGTTTCCTTATCCTCTCTCAGCTCCTTGCCTTCATGTCTCATCCTCGAAAAGAAGGAATAAAGCATAATTAGAATTCATAGGCAAGTAGCACAAAAAGGTAAAGGAGAGGGCAATTAAGCATCTAATTGAGGAAGTTGCATAGTGGTGTGGAGTACACACAATGGCCGGCTAAAGTGGCATCCACACGATCAAAAAGTAAGAATGAGTTCCTCAATTAAATGTCCTAAGATGCAAGTAAGAGATAAGTGTCATTCAGGCGCATGCAAACTTAGGCAACTATAACAAGAGTGAATTGAATGTGGTAGTTATTGGATATGAAAGTTGTGCAAGCGAAAGAACAAAATTGATATAAAATAGCACAACTAACAATAACTAATGCAATGATGAAGAGAACTACCTATTTATCCTTAAGAAGAATTAAATAATCACATGGGAAGGTGCTTGCTACAAAAAGTGACAAGTCTTGATAAGAATTAAGTCAAGTCAACTCAAACAAATGCAAAGCATTAACAAGGAGCAAATACCTTGTGATGTGATTATATTGACTTAAAAAAACCATGATGAACAAGCAATTCCATTCAATTCACTAAATTCAATATGTACTTGTTAAAAATTGCACCAAATAAGAGACAAAAAGTCAATTTCGAAATCAGCTTGGTGCTAGTAACTCAAGACAATGATCAAGTACATGATTGAAATTTCAATCCAAAATAACATTATAATCATTCAAAAGTGCACAATTCTTAATTAGAATGCCAAATAAGGATATAGTCCAACACATATGGTCATGACAACATATGAATTAAATAAAAAGTTCATTCATGCATTTAAACAAACACATTGTATACGGTGCACATATTCATCAATTCAAGCATCAACAACCCATAAGTCAAAATTTGAACACTTGTAATGCAACAAACAAATAAAGCATTAAGCAAAAGTTAAGCTAAATAGCCAAAATTAAATAAAGAAAACAAAAATTAAGCAAGCAACTAAGCATAAAAAGGAAGATTAAAACAAGAAAATTGAAAAGATGAAGAATAGAAAAGAAAGGGATAGGCAACAGTGGCACTTGTGTTAGCCACTGCAAGGTTCACGACGATGGAGTTTCGCCGGAGAAGAGAAGGGCAGAAAGAAGAAAAAGAAGGAAGGAAGAAGAAATAAAAGAAAGAAAGAAAAGAAGAAGAAAGAAAGAAATGGAGAAGAGTGAAAAGACCTGTGCGGACGCACGGAAGGAAGAGAGGGGGTATGCGCACGCACAGAGGTGTACGAGCGCTGCGAACAGAAGATACATCGCAGCTTGTGTGGACGCACACGCAGGTGTGCGCTTGCACATAGGAAAAAAGGGATGGGTTCCTGCGCACAGCCTATGCGGGCGCTGCGGCCAGGGGGTTGCCAAGGTCTGTGCGGGCGCACACAGCTATGCGCCCGCATAAGTGGTGGTGTTTTTTTTTTTACGTGTGCGGCCGCACGCATGATGTGCAGTCGCACAGAAGGGAAAAAGGAGGGGGGTGTACACACGCACAAGCCATGCGCGTGCTGCAAACAGAGGGAGTGTTGAGGGGTGTGCGGGCGCACATGGCTATGCGGACGCACAGGGACGGAGAAACAGGGGGGCTGTGCGCACGCGCAAGGCTGTGCGGATGCACAGGTCTCTGTTCTTGCAACGAAAATTATGCCTTCAAGGCATCAAACTTGACATCCAAAACAGTTTTTCAGGTCCCAAAACATCTAAAACTCCCAAAAACACATTATTTCACTGAAATTACCTAACAAATATCAAAATAAATCTAACCAACCAAGCAACATAACCAATTTATTCATGAAACAAAAGCTAAAAGAGAGAAAGTTAGAAGGATATTACCATGGTGGGGTGTCTCCCACTAAGCACTTTGGTTTTAAGTCCTCAAGTTGGACTTTTGAGTGAAGCTTGTGTCATGGTGGCTTATGCTTCCACTAATCCTTAAGTCGCCACCCATGTTTGCTCTTCAAAAAGTCTCCGGGATCCCAAACGAAATACATTAAGCTCCTAAGAAACCTCAAGCAAGTAATTGGGATCCAAAATTGATTGTTGTAGAGTTGTATGCCCGAATCCCACACTTTGGTTTCTCTATCATCCTCTTGTTGACCTTCACTTGTGCCATTGGATGAACAACCTCTCCAAGCACCTTTGAAGATCACATTTGAATGTTGGACTCCTCTAAATTGGACTTTGCACCATTCATGCCTTGAATTCCATTGGCAACCAACACCCATTCCTTCGCCATTTAACACTCCAAGAAGCACCTTGAGTTGATGGTCCGTATCCAAGAGAGCATATTGGTATGGGCCTATGAAGCTCATGGAGGAAATTGTCACCCATTCAAATTTCCCTTGGGTTGGAGTTATCCTATTAAGCTCTTGCACATTTGCTTCCACTTCTTGGGTGATCACCTCTTCCTCACCATCCTTTTCAAACTCTTCCCTTTCTCTCTCAAATTCAAGAGAGGGGGGTTCTTCTAGATCATTGAGGGGGTTGATCAAGGTGAACAAAAAATCATTGATGATACAATCCACTTCTTGATCAAACTCCCTCAGTTCTTCATTTACCTCTTCCGTTTCACTAGCTCTACCTTCCTCCTCTTGTGACTCAAGCCTTGGCTCCTCTTCCTCTCCTTGAGGCTCCATGTTTTCCTCCTCCCTACACTCCTTACTTGACCCTCCACCTTTCTCAAGGGGGATGTCTTGAGTTCTTGAGCGTAGTAGGGTCAAGCAGTTCACCGCTTCGGCTATGATAGTCGTAAACTCCCCTTGCTTCCTTCGGAACCTTTCTTGTTCTTGGAAGAATGATTGAAGGTCTTGTTGTTCTTGGGGCAAAGGTTGTAAAACTTCATGTTGAGGTCGAAGAGAATGTTCAAAGGTTGGGAGAAAGGTTGTAAAGTTGGAAGTTGTGTCATGTGGATGAGGATATTGAGGTGGTGTATAAGGATGTGGTGGTTCATATGGTTGATGGCAAGGTGTATAGACATTTTGGTTCCATGGAGGTGTATGGTATGGTGCTTGAAGGTTTGGTGGTTGAGGGTTTTGTAGGGGGTATCTTTCATATCTTTGGGTTTGATACTCATATAGGGGAGTGTTTGGCTCGTTGTAGCATGAGGGAGGTGTTTGCCATGAGTGTTGCTCATACACAATTGGTTCCTCCCTAATTTGATTCTCCCACTCCATGAAGCAATCCCAATTTAAATTCATCATACCTTACAAAACATTCACAACCAAGCTCCAAGCAACAAGGGTGATAGCTCATAGAGAAAGTAGGGAATAAAAACAAAGGACATCAATAAACAAGAAAAACAAAAACCTAGCTATTAACAAAAATAACCAAATAACCAAAAAGCAAGATATTTACACTATCAACATATTTACAACAACCAAAAGATAGCACTCACTTGCATCCGCGGCAACGGCGCCAAAAACTTGATGAGATAAGATTTTGCACCGGTTTGGATTTTTTCCACTCAAGATAACTTACGTTGCAAGTATAGACCAAACCGGCAAATTAAATCCCAAACATCAAAGTTTAATATTTCTAATTTAAATCGAGAGTCTTTCAACCTTAGGTCGTTCTCCCTAGGATGCAATTGTAAGTGTTTCTCTTTCAGTTGTTAAGAGGGCAAAAGGATTTTTTTGAATTAAAGAACGAAAGATTAAAGAAACTAAGCAATAAAAGAACTAAGAGATGATCAAAATTGGAAATTAATGCAAGCAAAGGTAAATAGGATCAAAACTAGTAAATATGCTATAAATGCAATGAAAACCTTGACTTGGGAATGAGGATCCAAGGAATCCTATCATCGCCATAACCACAACTATGGTAATTATGATGAGTCAATCTCGCCTAGTCAACCCCAACCATCGAGGAGTAAGTCAAGCAAGCATAATTGACCTTAATCCATAAGTCCTAGCTAACTTACCAAACTAGTTGATAAAAAGCTAGTGTCAGTGGAAACAAGAGTCAACTAACTACCCAAGAATTACCACTAAATGTCGGAGATTATGACTCTAGTATCCTAGGAATTCCAACCTCAAGCCAAGGTGGAAAAATCTACTCAAAACTTAAAGTTGACATTTTCACAAACACCTTGTGTGCATAAAATTAAAACATGGAAAATTGCAAGGAAAAATAACAAACTATAACCAACTATCAATAATACCAACAATAAACATCCAAACAAGCATAAAGAAAGCACTGAACATTAAATTCATCAATCAAAACTTCAAGAACTCAAAATTGCAATTATAAACAAAGTGCTTGAACCAAAGGAAATGAAAATAAAGACGATGTAATTAAAGAGGAATTAAAGAGTACTTACAATTAAATATTATCAAAATCCAAAATTACGCTTGATATAAAATGCTACATGAAAATGGAAAATGAAACCCTAAGAGAGGAATGCTACATTACTCCTACTCCTACTCCTAATTACTCTCTAAAACTATCTAAGTGAGCCCCCTTTGTTATGTGTTGATTCCCCTTTATATAGCACTCCAAATTCAGCTCCAAGCCTTCAAAATTTGGGCCAAAAGCCCTCAGAAAATGCACAGCGCGCGTTTCATTAACAAAATCACGTGCAGTGACCTGTGCGTACGCACAGGTGGTCATGCGCATGCACACATGAAAATTCGCTCTTGTGTGTACGCACACAAGCTTGTGTGCATGCACTCTTCACTGTGTGTGCTTTTCCTTGTTTTTCTTCATGTTTTCTCCCTTGTACATGCTTTCTTCCATTTTTAGCCATCCATTCTTGCCTCTAAGGCCTGAAATCACTCACAAACCATATCACAGCATCGAATGACATAAAAGTAGAATTAAAAATCACTAATCTAAGCATTAAAATGCATGTTTTCACATTTATGTCCAAATTAAGGATCAAACACAAAAGTATGCTATTTTGGTACTTAAGTGTGAGTTCATGTGCTAGAATCCATCCAAATTGAGTCAAAATATATCATCAAATATGGATTCATCAAGTCTCCCGTTCTTGCCACTAAGGCTTTTATGGAAGATGCTAAGTCTGAATTTGACAGAATCAAGGGTTTGAAGGATGAGCTTGATACTAAGGTAATTAAGCTGGAGTTGGATCTGGAGAAGGAAAAGTACCGAGCTACCAGGGCTGAGGCAGCTGTAAACTTGGCTGAGAAAACGGCAAAAAAACACAAGGAGAGCGACACCCGCACATATGGTGAGCTGCTGGAGATCAGGGGAAGCCTTCAGTCTACCCATGCTGATTATGCCGAGCTTCAGGGTCACATAGTGGATAGTGTGACTGATGCGTATGAGAATTTGAAGGCCTAAGTCCGAGTTCTTGCTCCCGAGCTCGACCTGACTCTATTTAGCCTGGATAATGTAGTAGAGGACGGCAAGATAGTGCCTATCCCTCATGATGAAGATGAGGGTCCTCCTCTTGTGCCGCCAGGGAAAGCCGTAGCTACTTCAGCCTACTCTATTCCTTTTGAGGCCGACCAGCCAGAGTATGATCCCGATGTGTAGATCTTGAACAGGCCAGATGGAACTGTTGATGCCGTCCCGATCGTGACCGTTCCTCCTCCTCCAGCCAAGGATGCCACTACCGGGGAGAATTTAGATCCTTTATAATTTCTGGTGCTTGTATTATAGTCCAGTTTGTGGACTTTTGAACTTAGCTTTTTGTAAAGCTCTTTGTGGTTGACTTCGTTAACACTTGGTTGCTTCTTAGCAACTTCATTTTGAAAAACAAAATACTTTAGAATCTGAGGCTACCTTTTTGGATGGCCTTTTGAGTCTTTTAATGCTTTATTATGATAGATATGCTTTTGCTGATATGTTAATCATATCCTTGCAGCTTTTGTGAATTTTTACAGAGGTTTGGTATTTTTCCTGTCCGACCTCTTTTGCAATGTGGGGTTTCGGCCCTTTTTGGATCATGCCTTGTTTCCTGCTTGGGCGGGGTGACCCTTTGGTGTCCGAGCTAACTTGTCCGACAACTTTTTAGTGTTCTTATAGAACCTTTTTAGTTATCGTCTTCTTTGTAGCCCTGCTTCGAGATCTTTCCTTTGTTTGAGCGGAGCTGTTCCTCTTTAAGCACTTTAAGCCTTAAGTTATTTCTCAACCTTTTGGCTTGTTCTTTGAGATCGTGCTTGCGTCTTTTCTTGGATGATGTCGACCCGTATGCCTTTGTTACCCGGGCTTTTTAGTCACATTCCAACAACTTTTTGGGTAGTGTTCCGATAAGGAACCTTTTCTTTATAGTTTGTTTAGATGACTTTTTAGCGCCGTCTTGACTTGTGCTTTTGCTTTTTAGGTAGTGTCTTTTTGCAAGACTTTGTACCTTTATAGCTAAGCTGCTCGAACCTTTTGGAGGTGTCTTCGTCCCTTTTTAGTGATCCTTTCGTTGGTCCGACTTCTCTGTCGGGCCTTATTAAGTTATTTTTAGTAATCCATTTTTAGTCAGACCTCATCAGGCCGCTTTTTATAGGTTACTTTTTATAACTTCTTGCATTAATCTGCTTTTATCACCTTTCACCTTGCCGACTTCTTTGTAATCGGTCGATGAATTTGATTTTCACCTTCCCGACGTCTTTGTAATCGAACGATGAATTTTTGCGTTTTATGAGCTTAGATTAATGCGTCTTGGTAGGAAACTTTTTAGGGAATCTGAAAAGCTATATTCAAATGATAATAAAAGATAGAAATATGAACAGGAATGTAGACATATGAGTGCTTACCCTTTCTAGATCTCGGCCAGGTGCCTCATTAAAAATCCTTTTCAGGAAAAAGAGTGCACCTTGACCTAAGATCTTTTATTATTTTCTAACTATAGTACCTTCTTAGGTTACAGGCTTGCCATGACCTTGGTAGCTCTCGTCCCTCGAGGTCAGACACCTTGTAGTAACCTTTTCCCAGTACTTCTGTTACTCGGTATGGCCCTTTCTAGATAGCTGCTAGCTTCCCTTCTCCTGACCGACCTGCTCCGATATCATTTTGGATTAAGATGAGATCATTGATGATGAAGCTTCGCTGGACGACCTTCCGATTATACCTCAGAGCCATTCGACGCTTTAGGGCTTCCTCTTTAATCTGAACTCTTTCTCGGACTTCTGGAAGTAGGTCGAGCTCTTCCCTTTGAGCCTGGGAGTTGGTATCTTCATTATAGAGGATCATTCTAGGAGATCCTTCTTCTATCTCTATGGGAATCATTGCCTCCATTCCGTAAGCCAGTCGGAATGGTGATTCTTCAGTAGTTGAATGTGGTGTTGTCCATACCCATAGGACTTGTGGGAGCTCTTTAGCCCAAGCTCCCTTGGCGTCTTATAACCTCCATTTTAACCCAGCCAGTATGACTTTATTGGCGGCTTTCACCTGTCCATTGGCTTGTGGGTGCTCTACAGAGGTGAACTGGTGCTTGATTTTTAGATCAGCTACTAGATTTCTAAAGCCTGTGTCGGTGAATTAAGTACCATTATCTGTGGTGATGGAGCATGGGACACTGAACCTTGTGATAATGTTTCTGTATAGAAATTTACGACTTCTTTGGGCTATGGCATTAGCTAATGGCTCCGCTTCAATCCACTTTGTGAAATAGTCTATGCCCACAATGAGAAACTTGACTTGTCCAGACCCCTGGGGGAAAGGTCCAAGGAGGTCGAGTCCCCACTTTGCGAATGGTCAGGGTTAAGTAACGCAGATGAGCTCCTCAGGTGGAGTTATGTGGAAGTTGGCATGCTTCTGACAAGGTGGGCATGTCTTGACAAACTTTGTTGCTTTCCTTTGCAAGGTCGGCCAGTAGAAACCGGCTCGGAGTACCTTTTTGGCAAGGGCTCGTGCCCCAAGGTGATTGCCGCACATGCCACTGTGGACTTCTTCGAGAACTTCCCCTGTAGCGGAGGTCGGGACGCATTTTAGGAGAGGTGTAGAGATTCCTCTCTTATATAGAACGTCTTATATTATGGTGTAGTACTGTGCTTCTCGTACTAGCCTTTTTGCCTCCTTTTTGTCTGTGGGAAGTATTTCTGACTTGAGATAGTTGATTATGGGAGTCATCCATCTTTGATCCTATCCTGATATGGCTAGGATTTTTTCTGCCTCCAAGGTTGATGGAATTTAGAATGTTTCTTGGATGAGACTTCTATTGTTACCCCCTGGTTTGGAGCTGGCTAGTTTTGAGAGTGCATCAGCGCGGGCATTCTGCTCTCGGGGTATGTGTTGGACCTCATATCCCTTGAATTGTCTGAGCTGTTCTTTGGTTTTGTCAAGATATTTTTTCATAGTGGGTGATGGGTTGGAACCGAAATTCCAACACCTAAAACTCACCGGCAAGTGTACCGGGTCACATCAAGTAGTAATTACACACATGAGTGAGGTCGATCCCACAGGGATTGAAAGATTGAGCAATTTTAGTTATGTGGTTGATTTAGTTAAGCAAACAGTTGATGATTTGAGTGATTTGTAACCGACAGAATGTAAATGACAAGGAATTTAAATTGCATAAAGTAAAATTGCAGAAACTTAAAGTGCAAGAATGTAAAATAGCTTAAACTTAAATTGCAAAAAATGTAAATAGCTGAAGCTTAGATTGCAAGAAATGTAAATTGCTTGAATAATAAAGGGGTGTGGGGTGCTGGGATTCAGAAATTAATAACAGAAAGTAAAGAAGATGAAGTAAATGCAATAGATCTAAACAGAAAGTAAATTCAACTCAATTGCAAGACCTAGGAAATTCAAGAGCTCAGAGGCTCAATGAGACTAGAAAACAAGTCTAGATCTCAATTCCTTCCTTGATCCAACAGAGAACAATTTGTAGAAGAAAAGAAAATTTAAAAACAGTAAAGAAGATGTAAATCCAATCCTTAGATCAAATGAGAGGAAGAGTGGAAGATGATTCTCAGAATTTGAATCATTGGAACTCTTTCCAATCTCAATTCAAGATCCAAAGGAAGACAGCAAAAGTAGCAGAAGAAATGAAAATGAAATTAGAAAGCTTAATCCAACTCACAATTCCTTAGAATTATGCAGAAGAGAACAAAGATGAATTGTAGATTAATGATTGAAACAGAATTCCTTCAATCTCTATCCACAATTCAAAAACAGAAAGCAAGAAATGCAAAAGTGAGAATAAGGAGGAGAGAACTCAGCTCTCAATCCCAATTCCCAATTCAAAGCTCCAAATCTAAATGAAAGTTCAAAAGTAAGCCAAAAGTAAAGAGCTAACAAAAAGTCCTCTCTAAATCAAACTAAGTCCTATTTATACACTTTCTATTTTTGATCTTCAGAATTTGGAGTGGGCTTCTCATTTGGTGAAGAATTGGATCCAAAGTGGCAATTGAATAAGAATTGAACCCATGGTGCACCTCCCAGGGGAGCGTTCAATTAACTAAGTTAACTGAGCGCTCCAAGTCTTGGTCCCAGGCTCATTTTAGTTCATGCCTTGCATCCAGGGTAGCGTTCAGTTACTTTAAAGTAACTGAGCACTACATGTTCTTGTCCTTGGCCCATATGTTGCGTGACTAAGCTCCTTGAGTAGCATAGCATTAAGTGAAAAGCACTTAACCGAGCGCCCCTTTGATTTAGAGGGAGTCTTTTCTTCGAACCTTGGTGGAAGCAATTCACTAATTTCCTTGGCATAAGGGGTAGCGCTCAGTGAAAAGGTTTTAACTGAGCTCGCCTTGCTTTGGTGTAGCGCCTCATGCTTTGAGGTTGAAGCTCCTGGTTCGAGTTCTGGTGGTTACACTTTTGCCAATTGCCAATTTCCTTATGAAGAGTAGCGCTCCCCTTATGCCTCATGTGTAGAGTTCGATCCTTGGCTCCCCCATTTTGCTTGCTTGTGCTTTGATTTCTTTCATGGGATGCCCGAAAAAATGAAAACATTTAAACGGAGCACTGGGCTTCCCTTTCTTCTTTGGATGAGCACTCCGTTCATACAAGTAACGTAGCACTATGCTTCCTTGCCTTGTGCCTAGCTGCCTTGCTTGTGAATGCTTGAGAACGTTCAAAAGAATGAATGCTACTCTTTGCTTTAATGAACTCTCATTATAGCGTTTATTCTTTAAATGAATGCATAAGCCAATGATCACAAAGCCTTATCAATCATGCATGCATTTAACGCTTTGGTTCATGGCATTACTTAATAAAGGTTTCATGCATGCATTTAACGCCTTATTAATCAATAATGCCAATTAACGTGAAGCTTGGTTTCATTGCCAATTGACATTATTAATTAAAGTTTCATGCATGCTTATATTGTATTTTAATTAATAAAGCCAATGTAGCATTCATTTAATTCATTCTCAATTAAATGCATGCATGCTTTATTAATATTGCCGCTTAATGAACACCATGGTTCATTTGTTTTGAATGCATGCATAAGGCTTTATCATGCCATGGCTTTATGGTCATGGGCCACGCTTTTAAAAGCGTGGCCTAAGGCTCCAAAGCGTGCTCAACTTTAAAGTCGTGCCGAAAATTCCTTTTTCAACCATTTCTTCACCTACAAGTAATCAAAACAACAATCAAAGCATCACCAAATTCACAAGGTTCATAAATTATTCAAAAACCAACTAATTTTAGCTTAAACCTCATGATTTAGTGTCAAATAATGGATGGTTGATTGATTCAACAAAACCATGCAAATCCATTCTAAATTACTTACTTATAATGCAAGAAAGTGCATAAAACCTAATGAAACAAGTGAAAAATGCTTGAAAAGCTAGCATAAGATGACTTGTCATCCGTGGGATCCTTAGCTTGATAGCTCCCTTCTATTTGCGAAGTGACTACTTGGGAGTCGCTAAAAATAGTCAGTCTTTGAGCCCCCACTTCCCTAGCTAGCTCAAACCAGCCAGTAGTGCTTCATATCAGGGGTGTCAAAATTCCCCGAAGCGCGGGGATCCCTGCGGGACTACCCTGAATGGGGATCCGAAGGCGAGGAATTTTCCCTGTGGGGATAGGGATGGGGACTAAAATCCCCCCGAGACAGGCGCGGGGACCCGAGCGGGGATCCCTGCCCCGTCCCTAATAATTCACTGAATTTTTGAGTTTATTTAAGTATTCTTAATTTATTTCTAATATAGGGACTTTTTCGTAATTTTGCCTATTGAAAACCCTAACCCTACCTTATTGAATGTCTTCCATTCTCTCCTACTATTCTACTTAGCGCCGTTTCCAAGCTCCAACTTTCCAGAAAAGTTCAAAACTCCCAATTCCCCATAGTTGTGTCCACAGTCACAGCCATAGCAGCATACCCCCTCGTCAGTTGGTATCGGCCACTTTTCTTGTTCAGTGCTTACCCCCTTATGGACTATGATTTGCTATGTTATATTTCTGGACTTATAATCTTGGATAAGATATGTTTGTAATAATGTTTTGTAGTTTGTTTTTTTTTTTAATTTTTATTATAATTTTCATATAAATGTTCAACATAGGAAGATGGGGAATGGGGCCCCGCGGGGAACAGGGGGAATGCGAGGAATGGGGATGGAGACGATTATCCCCCCATGGCGGGGATCGGGGCGGAGATGGGGATCAATTCTGAGGACAGGGATGGGGAGCAGGGAGACATCCCCCGCCCCATTGACATCCCTACTTCATATTCAGCTTGATTATTCGAGGCAGAAGACTCAAATTTTAAGGAGAGCTCGATTTGGGTTCCTTGGTCGCTTTCTAAAATGATGCCTGCGCCACTCCCGCTTTTGTTTGAGGACCCATCTACATAAAGGCTCCACTTTGTGGGGGTGCCCGGGGTGTCAGTATACTCTGCGATGAAGTCGGCCAGGTACTGGATTTAATAGCTGTCCGAGCTTCATACTTGATGTCGAATTTGGACAACTCGATTGCCCATTGTAGCATTCTTCCAGCTAAGTCTGTTTTCTGTAAGATCCCCATTATGGGTTGGTTGGTTCGTACTTTGATGGTGTGAGCTTGAAAGTATGGTCGGAGTCGTCGGGAAGTGAGTATGAGGGCGTAGGCGAACTTTTCTATCTTTTGATAGTTTAATTCTGCCCCTTGTAAAGCCTTACTGATGAAGTAGATAGATTGGCCTGTGGGTGTTCTACAGAGGTGAATTGGTACTTTATTTTCAGGTCAGCTACCAAGTTCCTGAAACCAGTGTCGGTAAACTGGGTGCCATTATCTGTGGTGATGGAGTAAGGAACCCCAAACTTTGCGATAATATTTCTATATAGAAATTTTCGACTTCTTTGGGCGGTGGCAGTGGCCAATGGCTCTGCTTCAGTCCATTTTATGAAGTAGTCTATGCCTACAATGAGGAACTTAACTTGCCCTGATCCCTGGGGGAAGGGTCCAAGGAGGTCTAGTCTCCATTTTGCAAATGGCCAAGGTGAAGTAATACAGATGAGCTCTTCAGGTGGAGCTATATGGAAGTTGGCATGCTTCTGGTATGGTGGGCATGTCTTAACAAACTCTGTTGCTTCCTTTTGCAAGGTCGGCCAGTAAAAACTAGCTAGGAGTACCTTTTTGGTAAGAGCTCTTGCCCCAAGGTGGTTGCCACACATGCCTCCATGTACTTCCTCTAGGACATCCCTTGTAGCGGAGGTCGGGACACATTTTAGGAGGGGTGTTGAGATCCCTCTCCTATATAGGATGTCATCCACTATGGTGTAGTATTGCACTTCTCGTACTCACCTTTTTGCCTTCTTTTTGTCTGTAGAAAGTGTTTCAGACCTGAGATAGCTGACTATAGGAGTCATCCACCCTCGGTCTTGATCTGATATACTTAAGACTTTTATTTCTTCTGAGGTTGATGGATTTTGTAGTGTTTTCTGAATGAGACTTCTATTATTTCTCCCTGGTTTGGTGTTGGCTAGTTTCGAAAGTGCGTCAGCTCGTGCATTTTGTTCTCTAGGTATATGTCGAATCTCATATCCTGTGAATTGTTCGAGCTGTTCTCTGGTCTTGTCTAGATACTTTTTTATGGTGGGATCTTTGGTCTGGTAGCTCCCTTCAATTTGTGAGGTGACTACTTGTGAGTCACTGAAAATGGTAAGCTTCTGAGCTCCTACCTCTCTAGCCAACTTCAAACCAGCCAGTAGGACCTCGTATTCAGCTTGGTTATTTGATGCGGGGAATTCGAACTTTAATGAGAGCTCGATTTGGGTTCCCTGATCACTCTCTAAAATGACACCTGCACCACTCCCGGTTTTGTTCGAGGAGCCATCTACGTAGAGATTCCATTCTACGGGGGTATCTGGGGCGTTACTGTATTCTACGATGAAGTCGGCCAGATATTGTGACTTAATAGCTGTCCGAGCTTCATATATGAGGTCGAATTCAGATAGCTTGACCACCCATTGTAGGATTCTTCCAGCTAAATCTATTTTCTGTAAAATGCCTTTTATGGGCTGGTTGGTCCGTACTCGGATAGTATGAGCTTGAAAGTATAGACGGAGTCATCGAGAAGTGAGTTTGAGAGCGTAGGCAAACTTTTCTATCTTTTGATAATTTAGTTCAGCCCCTTGTAGAGCCTTACTAGTGAAGTAAATGGGTTATTGTCCGCTTTTGTCTTCTCTGACTAGTACTGAAGCTATTGCTCGACTTCCTACGGTGTGGTATAGTATGAGCTCTTCGCCTTCTCGTGGTCGGGTTAGGATGGGTGGCTGCCCCAATAACTTCTTAAAATCTTGGAAGGCCTGTTCGCATTCTGGGGTCCATTCAAACCTTTTTCCCTTCCTTAATGTTGCATAGAAGGGGAGAGATCTTAAGGCTGATCCAGCTAGGAACCTAGACAGAGCCGCTAGTCTTCCATTGAGTTGCTGGACCTCCTTGACACAGGTCGGACTTTTCATGTTGAGTATAGCCTCGCACTTATTTGGGTTTGCTTTGATTCCTCTTTGGGTGAGCATGAAGCCCAGGAATTTGCCAGCTTCCACCGCAAAGGTACACTTCGCGGGGTTAAGTCGCATGCCATGCTCTCTTATGGTGTCGAGCACTTTAGTGAGGTCGAGTAACAACGATTCCTCACTTTGTGCTTTTACTAGCATGTCGTCTACATAAACTTCTATTAGCTTTCCAATGTGATCAGCGAAGACTTTGTTCATCAATCTTTGGTAGGTAGCCCCTGCATTCTTGAGTTCGAAGGGCATTACTATAGAGCAGTAGTTTGCTTTTGGGGTTAAGAATGATGTCTTCTCTTAGTCGGGTTGATACATTGGGATCTGGTTGTATCCTGAGTAAGCGTCCATGAAGGAGAGGTATTGATAGCCTGACGAAGCGTCGACTAGTGAGTCAATGTTCAGGAGTGGGTAGGGATCTTTTGGGCAGGCTTTATTGAGGTCGGTATAATTGGTGCACATCCGCCACTTTCATTTGACTTTTTGACCAACACCACATTGGCCGAGACCCTGGGTATACGGCTAACTTGTGGCACATTAGTCTGGGATCAATACCAGGCATGTCGGCGGCCTTCCATGCAAAGAGATCGGAGTTATCTTTTATGAGCTTTATTAGTAGTCATTTTAAGTCTTTTCTCAGATTTGCTCCTATACTTGTTGTTTTGTTTGGATTGTCTCCAATTTGCACTTCTTGAGTTTCACCTTCTGGCTGAGGACAGAGTTCTTCGCGACCTCAGATTCCCCCGAGTTCTATAGTGTTGGTTTATCTTCCTCTGGAGTCTCCTTTGAGGTTTAGACTTTCGTTGTAACAACGTCGTGCAAGTTTTTTGTCTCCCTTTATAGTAGCAATCCCTTCTGGAGTGGGGAACTTCATGCATAAGTATGGAGTGGAGACCACGGCGGCAAGCTGGTTTAACGTTGTCCGACCTATTAATGCATTATAGGCTGAGCTCACGTCGACTACTATATAGTCTATGCTCAATGAAGAGAGAACTTTTGCGTGGTCTAGAAATTCGCAGATAAATCCTCGTTGCAGGTATAGCTTCTAAACCAACAAAAGTGCTTTCATACAAACGTTTTGGTTGTCACAAGTAACAAACCCCTTTAAAATTGATAACCGAAAGTATTTAACCTCGGGTCGTCTTCTCAAGGAATTGCAGGGAGGTATGTTCTTATTATTGGTTATGAGTTTCGTAAATTGGGGGTTTTGAAAGTAAGGAACAATTAATTTAAATGACAAGTGAAATAAATAAATAACTATAAAATAAACTCTTGGCAAGGTATGAAAATTCGGAAGTCCTATCCTAGTTATTCTTATGAGAATTGAGTTTAACCCCACTTAGTTAACCTAAAGCAAAGGAAAGTCAAGTGGAATAATTAGTTAGATTCCCAAGTCCTAGCCAACTCCCAAGGAAAGACTAGAGTTAGTGGAATTTCAATCAATTAGAGGAATTAATCAATAATCACGATAAGTTTAATAACTCAAGAACCTCCAGTTAATCAATTAAAGCCAAGAATATAAAAAGGCTAAATAAGAATCACAATTCTGAAATACCTCAAATTGCGTTAAATAGAAATTATAATCTAACATAAAGAGTTCATAAGCCAATTTGGCTAAAAAGAGAATCAACAAGAAAAATAGAATAAACTAGTAAGCTAGAATAAATAAAAGTAGAATAGAAGTTAAATTAAAGGAACATTGAACCTGGAACTCAGAAGAAATTGTAAGTTGAAATAATAAAGAATCCTAAATCCTTTAAGAGAAATCCTAATCCTAAATCATAAGAGAGAGGAGAGAACCTCTCCCTCTAAAAACTACATCTAAACTATGAAAAGTGAATAATGGAAGACTTGTTAATGAATGGATGCATTCCCCCACTTTATAGCCTCTAATCTGTGATTTCTGGGCTGAAAACTGGGTCAGAAACAGTCCAAAAATCGCCCCCAGCGATTTCTGTCACGTTCAAGTCGCGGCAAAGTGACGAGGAGGCGTCGTCCACGCGTTTGCGTAGATTGCATTTTTGCCAGGTCATGCGTCCGCGTGATCCACGCGTTTGCGTCGCCTGGCTTTCAGGTAGCTATAGCAAATTATATATCGTTGCGAAGCCCCAAATGTTAGCTTTCCAACGCAACTAGAACCATCTCATTTGGACTTTTTTAGCTCAAGTTATGACCGTTTGAGTGCGAAGAGGTTAGGCTGGACAGCTTAGCAATTTCTTCAACTTCTTGTATTCCTTCCATTTTTGCATGCTTCCTTTCCATCCTCTAAGCTATTCCTGCCCTTTAAACTATGAAATCACTTAACATACATATCAAGGCATCTAATGGTAATAAGAGAGGATTAATATTAGTAATTTAAAGGCCCAGGAAACATGTTTTCAATTATAGCACAAAATTAGGAAGGAAAACGTAAAACCATGCAAATAGTATGAATAAGTGGGTAAAGAGTTGATAAAAATCACTCAATTGAGCACAAGATAAACCATAAAATAGTAGTTTATCAACCTCCCCACACTTAAACATTAGCATGTCCTCATACTAAGCTCAAGAGAAACTATAAAGGGGTGAAGAGGAATGGTAGAATGTATGAAATGCAACCTATCTATATGAATCTAACTACATGAAGAATGCTTTTTCCTACTTGGTTTAAAAGTAAATAAATTCTCCAAGAATAAATATGAACTGGATTTCACTAATTCAAATCAT
>NC_029790.2:30981223-30984225 GCF_000816755.2 Arachis ipaensis
TTTTTTCTTTTCTTTTATTTTTCTCAATGCATATGATTAAATTATTGGATGCATGAATCATGTCCTGAACATTTTTTTTCACATTTTCAGAAAATTCTAACATACTCAATTCTCAAACCAAATGTTTCCAAATTCAATTTCTCCACACTTAAATCATAAGCACTCTCACTAGTCTAAGCTAACCAAGGATTCAAATTAAGGGCATTATTGTCTTTCGCTTAGAGTTAATGATGTGCTAAAGTAAAGAACAAAGGGGTATAATAAGCTCAACATTGGTTTGCAAAGAATAATGAAAGGGTAAGGCCATATGGGTATGTAAGCTCAGTGAAACAAAGGCCTCAATCATGTAAGTGTATGCATACATCAAATAATGGAAATATAGAATTAAGTAAGACAAAGATCACAGTTTTAGAGAGAAAAATACACACTAAAACAGAATTTTGGTTGATAAAATGCAACCAATCAAATAGGCTCAAAAAATCTCACTGATTTTTGTATGTTCGAGATGTAAACCATGTTCCAGTATAATATTTCTTCAAACAAGTTTAACATTAAATTTTATTCAAATTAGTGAAATACTTTAAAAAAGTTTCTTGAAAAAGAAAATATTTCTTCAACCAAGTGGTAAAATATGCACAAAATCAAACAAATATGCAATTAAACATGTAAATGCAACAACTAACAAGGAAAATAAACCATTGGTGTTGAGATAGAAGAGTAACTAACCCATGGAGATCGATATCGACCTCCCCGCACTTAAAGATTGCACCATCCTCGATGCATGCTAAGATGTACAAGTGGATGGGTGGCTCCAACTGATGCTTTTCTCTGAAGATTTTGCAGATGGACTTGTCTGTCTCCCCATGTAAACGTCTTCCGGTTCCCTTTTGAGTGGCCACCCTGAAAGAAAAGGGGAAGAAGAGTAACCCAGAAATAAAGATAAGAAAATAAATGAAGTATGGGTGGGTTGATGCCAAATGATAAAGGTCTCAATTACATGGTAGTTACAACATGCAAGTGAGAAAACAATAGAAGTACGTGGCATATCAATAGTGCAAACATTGCAACAAAGGGGAAGAGATAGCAGATAATGAAGGACAATATAAATATAAATGCATGTCAATACAAAAAGGGACACAGATATCATAAAAGATTGGCATTGACAGATAAATATCATCCAACAGTGTAAAACAAGTCACTAAGCACCAAATAATACAAGAAAAGATATAACAACTGAATAAGAACATTTAACACCAATGAAAAAATAAATTTAGAAAAGAAAATAAAAATATGCGCAAAATAAAAATGCAATGAGTGAAAGTAGGCAAATAAATTAAATAAAATAGAATGGAAGTGAAGAAGGATGATGAAGAAAAAGAAAGTAGGAAAGAAAGAAGAAAGAAGAAAAGATAGAAGAAATTAGGATTAGAGAAGAAAAGATAAGATAATTGGCACTAATCTGGATAAGTTGTGCGACGCTAGCGACGCAGACGCGCGGGGTACGCGTTCGCACAAATTGCGCTTATAGGAATCGACGCAGACGCGTGACTCGTTCTGTGCTACTGGCGCAAGGGCAGCCTCGCGCCCGCACAACTCTCTGTTCAAAAATCATTGTTGCCAATTTTTGAGGTCACGCGTTTGCATGGTGGACGCGATCGCGTGAATGGCCAAGATTGGAGGATGACGCGGACGCGTGGGGCACGCGTTCGCGTGGTAAGGCTTGTGCGTCTAGCGCCAGTCCAGCCCTACTCCAGCACAACTTTTGGCCATGCATCCCTTTTACGTCGATTTTTAGAGCACGCGTTCGCGCGGATGACGCGGACGCGTGGGAGGCTATTTTTCCAAATGACGCGGCCGCGTGGGTCACGCAGACGCGTGGGCATGTTTGTGCCTAAAGCGCGCCTCCAGCCACACTTTTGCGTGACTTTCTGTTTACTTTCTTTTCTTCACAATGCACTGGTGACGCGGACGCGTCAGCGACGCTGCCGCGTCGCGTGCGTGTTTTTTTTTTTAATAATGCAGTATGCAGAATGGAATGCTAATATGAATGTTATGCAAAACTTCAGGTTCAATACAATAAAATAAAATAAAAGTTGAAAACAAATAAAATTAAATAAAAAATGAAAAAGGAACGATCATACCATGGTGGGTTATCTCCCACCTAGCACTTTTAGTTAAAGTCTTTAAGTTGGACATTTGGTGAGCTCCTTATCATGGCGGCTTGCGCTTGAACTCATCCTGAAACTGCCACCAATGCTTGGACTTCCAATGGCCTTCGGGATCCCAAATCTTGTTTCTACACCCGTCTTCAAGTTGATTATCATGATTCCATCCGGGTGATTCAGCCTTAGAATTCTCACTGAAGCGTCCGAACAACTTCCCAGACCCATTCAATTGAGCTCTACACCAACCTTTGTGTTTAAACTTAAAGCTTCCAACCATAATGAACCTTGCAGAACAATTCTTACCACTGACCATCTTCCTCTTACTCTTAATGCCACAAAGAGCTCTAAGCTGACCATCCGTCTCTAGTAGCTCATATTCAAGTGGGAAAGTAAAGGTCAAGGATAAGAATTTTACCCACTTGAACGTTATGTTGGACGGTAATGGCCTTGGGAGAGGTGTTTCTAATGAACTTGCAAGCTCCACTCCCTTGTGCTCTTCTCGGACAACTTCCACCTCCTTGTAAGCTTCTTCAATTTCAACCTCTTCCTCTTGGTAGCTTTCTTCCAATTCAATCTCCTCTTCACTGCTTTCCAAGGGCATGGGAGGTTGTGCTTCTTCTTCTTGAATCTCCATCTCTTGATCGACCTCTTCCAAGTCCTTAACCATGACATGCCTTGGAGGTTGTACACCCTCTTCAACATCAAATGCAACCGTCTTGGAAGGAGGCTCTATGTCTTTACTTTCCCATGGAGGTTCAGCATTGATGAGCGGATAATTTATACGCTTTTTGACATTGTTTTTAGTATGTTTTTAGTAGGATCTAGTTACTTTTAGGG
>NC_029790.2:30984535-30984761 GCF_000816755.2 Arachis ipaensis
CTTATGATCCTTTGATCACGTTTTAGGGGGCTGGCCATCTCGGCCATGCCTGGACCTTCACTTATGTATTTTTAACGGTAGAGTTTCTACACTTCATAGATTAAGGTGTAGAGCTCTGCTGTTCCTCAAAGATTAATGCAAAGTACTACTGTTTTCTATTCAATTCTTCTTATTTTGCTTCTAAGATATCCATTCGCACCCAAGAACGTGATGAAGGTGATGATTT
>NC_029790.2:30984832-31032441 GCF_000816755.2 Arachis ipaensis
CTTTAAGTTCTAGAATCATATCTTGTGATTTCTTATGAATCAAGTCATTAATTGTGATTTTAAAAATCAAATCTTTTTCAATAACTAATTTCTATCATATCTTTTCAAAAAAAATATCTTCTTATCTTATCTTTTTCAAAATTTGATTTCAAAATATCTTCTCTAACTTCCCAACTTCTTATCTTTTCAAATTGGTTTCAACTAACTAACTAACTTTTTGTTTGTTTCTTAACTTTTTCAAAACTACCTAACTAACTCTCTCTCTCTAATTTTCGAAAATATATTCCCTCTTTTTCAAAAATTTCTTTTTTATTAACTAATTATTTTTATTTTTTATTTAAAAAAAAAATTTTCGAAGATTCGACCCTTACTCACGTAAGGTATTACTTGGACGACCCAGTGCACTTGCTGGTTAGTTGTATCGAAGTTGTGACAATTATGAATTAAGATCAGAGCACCAAGCTTTGGAGCCATTACCAGGATTTGTTCGAGCCTGGAGATCACAATTTCGTGCACCAAGCATCTCCCAGGTCTTCAACCACTTTTTCCTCTTCAATAATTACTGCTTTGTCCAGTAGTTTTAATATAAAATCATACTCATCCTTGATGATTTTCTTTCCATGACAACTCCTTTCAACTATTCTTTCATCTTCAAGGGTCTCTCTTATATCCACATTTTGGGCCTCCTCTTACTCTAAGACAAAATCAGACTCCTCCTTGATGTCTTCCTTTACTGATTCTTCAACCACTCCTTCAACTTCGAGGGTCTTTACTACCTTCACCTTTAGGGCCTCCTCTAGCTCCTTATGAAGTATGGATTCGCGAAGATGATCCCTTCTCTCTTGTTCCATGTCAATAGCATCATTGGGATCATGTTGCTCTTGGATTGATGGATGTGGGTACTTATCCATGGATGGTGGTGATGTGATGGAGAGATCATTCTGTGGTTGAAAAGGAAGTGCACTAGAGCTCGAGGGTTGATTGTTGAAGGTATTTGGTGGTTCGATTTGGGCGACGAGAGCTTGTATAGTAGAGTTTAGATCGGTAAGTGCTTTCTCCAAGGAGGTTTGGGGTGGATAGGAGGGTTCATTTATTGGGAGAAAAGGTTCATGGTAGGAAGGTGGTTCATCTTGATAATGATAAGGAGATGGTGTATATTGAGGTGGTGGTTCATGAGAGTAGTTGTGTTGGAATGGGGGTGGTTCTGTATATGGTTCATTTGGCTCATAAGGTGGTTGGTATGGTGGATACGGGTTAGGGTCATATGGAGGTGAATGGTGGAGAGGGGCTTGTGAGTATGGTGGTCCAAAGCTATTTTGAGGAGGTGGTTCATTGGCATATGATGGAGCTTGCTGGTAACTACAAGGGGGTCCACCATATCTATTGTCTTGGCATGCATTGTAGGATGGTCATTGTCCATGGTATCTTGGAAGGGGATGTTGCCGAAAGGGTTGATCAGATCCTCGTGGCTCCTTCCATCTCTGATTGTTTTAACCTTGATGCAGTTATAAGTTATAATTTCCATTCCTTGCAACAACATTGGGACCAAACTCAAAGCGATGGGGTGAGAACTCATAATAGCAAATAAAAATTAAAAACAAAAATAAAAACAAATTTAAATTAAGAGGTTATTGAAATTTAAATTTTTAAATTTGAAAATTAAATTTTAAAATTTGAATTTTAAATTTTGAAATTTAAAATTTGAAATGTGAAATTTGAAATTTGAAATTTGAAATTTAAATTTGATTATGAAATAAGATAAGGTTTTGAAAAAGATATGATTTTTGAAAAAGATTTGAATTTTGAAATTTAAAACTAAGATAAGATAAGATAAAAATTTTAAAATAGAAATCTGAAATTTTTTTAATGCAAATTTCGAAAATTTAATTAAAATAAAGAGAAGATATTTTTGAATTAAATGATGAAAGAGAAGAACAATAAAATGACACCAAACTTAAAATTTTTAGATCAAAACGAAGAAAACAACTAAGAACAACTTGAAGGTCAAGATGAACACGAAGAACAAATTTTTTGAAAAATTTTTAATAACTAAATAAAAACCAATAACCTCTTAATTTATGAAAAAGCAAAAATAAAAACAAATAAACAAGTAAAAACCAAATATTTACAATAACCAATAACAAGGCACACGTTTGCAATTCCCCGGCAACGGCACCATTTTGAAGAGAGAACTTTTGCGTGGTCTAGAAATTCACAGATAAATCCTCGTTGCAGGTATAGCTTCTAAACCAACAAAGGTCCTTTCATACAAACGTTTTGGTTGTCACAAGTAACAAACCCCTTTAAAATTGATAACCGAAGTATTTAACCTCGGGTCGTCTTCTCAAGGAATTGCAGGGAGGTATGTTCTTATTATTTGTTATGAGTTTTGTAAATTGGGGGTTTTGAAAGTAAGGAACAAGTAATTTAAATGACAAGTGAAATAAATAAATAACTATAAAATAAACTCTTGGTAAGGTATGAAAATTCAAAAGTCCTATCCTAGTTATTCTTATGAGAATTGAGTTTAACCCCACTTAGTTAACCTAAAGCAAAGGAAAGTCAAGTGGACTAATTAGTTAGATTCCCAAGTCCTAGCCAACTCCCAAGGAAAGACTAGAGTTAGTGGAATTCTAGTCAATTAGAGGAATTAATCAACAATCACGATAAGTTTAATAACTCAAGAGCCTCCAGTTAATCAATTAAAGCCAAGAATATAAAAAGGATAAATAAGAATCACAATTCTGAAATACCTCAAATTGCATTAAATAGAAATTATAATCTAACATGAAGAGTTCATAAGCCAATTTGGCTAAAAAGAGAATCAACAAGAAAAATAGAATAAACTAGTAAGCTAGAACAAATAAAAGTAGAATAGAAGTTAAATTAAAGGAACATTAAACCTGGAACTCAGAAGAAATTGTAAGTTGAAATAATAAAGAATCCTAAATCCTTTAAGAGGAATCCTAATCCTAAATCCTAAGAGAGAGGAGAGAACCTCTCCCTCTAAAAACTACATCTAAACTATGAAAAGTGAATAATGGAAGACTTGTTAATGAATGGATGCATTCCCCCACTTTATAGCCTCTAATCTATGTTTTTTGGGCTGAAAACTGGGTCAGAAACAGCCCAAAAATCGCCCCCAACGATTTCTGTCACGTTCAGGTCGCGGCAAAGTGACGCGGAGGCGTCATCCACGCGTTTGCGTGGATTGCGTTTCTGCCAGGTCACGTGTCCGCGTGATCCACGCGTTCGCGTCATCTGGCTTCGAGGAAGCTATGAAAAATTATATATCGTTGCGAAGCCCCGAATGTTAGCTTTCCAACTCAACTAGAACCATCTCATTTGGACCTCTGTAGCTCAAGTTATGACCATTTGAGTGCGAAGAGGTCAGGCTGGACAGCTTAGCAATTTCTTCAACTTCTTGTATTCCTTCCATTTTTGCATGCTTCCTTTCCATCCTCTAAGCCATTCCTGCCCTATAAACTCTGAAATCACTTAACATACATATCAAGGCATCTAATGGTAATAAGAGAGGATTAATATTAGCAATTTAAAGGCCCAGGAAACATGTTTTCAATCATAGCACAAAATTAGGAAGGAAAACGTAAAACCATGCAAATAGTATGAATAAGTGGGTAAAGAGTTGATAAAAATCACTCAATTGAGCACAAGATAAACCATAAAATAGTGGTTTATCACTCAACATCCTGGACCGAGTTCCTTTCCCAAAGGTTGTATGCAGGGAGATGTATCCTAGTGGTTGAATCAGGGTGTCTCCAAGTCCGAGCAAGCTATTCGGATATGCTCTGAGCTCTTTTTCTTGTAGACCGAGCTTGTTGAAGGCGGTTTTGAATAAGATGTCCGCGGAACTTTCCTGGTCGATTAGTGTTTTGTGGAGGTTGGCGTTGGCCAGTATTATGGTAATGACCATGGGGTCATCATGCCCTGGGATGATGCCCATAGCGTCTTCTTGGGTGAAGGTAATATTGGGGAGGTCAACCAACCTGTCTCCTCCTCCAACATGGTACACCTCTTTGAGGTGTCTCTTACGTGACGACTTAGAGATCTCACCTCCTGCAAATCCCCTATTTATCATATGAACATGTCTATCAGGGGTGTGAGGTGGGCGTTCGACTCGTCCGACCTCTTCGTCCCTTCTTCTTTTCCTTGGCTCATTTGTTTTATTAGCTAGAAACCGATATAATCTCCCTTCTCTTGCAAGTTTTTCAATAACATTCTTTATATCAAAGCTTTCGTTGCTAGAATGTCCATAGATTCGGTGATATTCGCAATACTCTATCTGATTTCCTCCTCCGCTTTTATGTTTAATCGTACGAGGGGGCGGGATCTTTTCAGTGTTGCATATCTCTTTGTACACATCCACGAGTGACACTCTGAGCGGAGTGTAGTGTGGTACTTTCGAGGTTTCTCAACAGGCTGATCCTCCTTTTTCCTGGACTATTTATCCTTGTCTCGAGGTGGGTAGGAGAATCCGGATTTTGAGGTTTCTCCCAATCGATAATTTTCCTCCATATTGATATACTTTTCTGCCTGTTTTTGTATCTCGTTCAGGGATGTTGGATTTTTTTGGATATTGAGTGGCTAAAAGGTCCCTCTCTCAGGCCGTTGATGAGCCCCATGATGGCCGCTTCTGTTGGGAGACTTTGTATGTTGAGACATGCCTTGTTGAACCTTTCCATGTAGCTGCGGAGGCTTTCCCGATTTCCCTGTTTAATTCCTAGCAGGTTTAGGGCGTGTTTGGTCTTGTCCTTCTGGATGGAGAATCTGGCGAGGAACTTTTGACTAGGTCATTGAAACTTGTGATTGATCTTCAAGGCATACTGTCAAACCACTTTATTGCTGTTTTCGTCAGGGTAGTCGGGAATGCTTTGCATTGAATTGCATCTGAGGCATCTGTGAGATACATCCTGCTTCTGAAATTGCTGAGATGATGGCTGGGGTCAGATGTACCATTGTATGGGGTCATGTTAGGAGCTTTGAAGTCCTTTGGTACTTTAGCCTTCATAATCTCTTTAGTGAATGGATCTTGATCTCTGTGGGGGTTATCTTCATGACTGGAATGACTAGTTTTGGTTTTGAGATCGGCCTCGAGCTTAGTGAGTTTGTCCTCTAGCTCTCGGCGGCGTCTCGTTTCTCTTCGGAGGTCTCTTTCGGCCTCCCGCTAATGTTCGGTCTCCTGTTCAAGCTGTTTAAGATGATTCTGCTGTTCACGGAGGGCATCTAAGATTTCCATGTTTGGAGACTGCTTGTCTCCCTTAGTATGGGGCACATCTTTTGATGTGGCATCCATATTTTTGAGTGGGGTTCTTTCTTCGAAACCAAAGTTGTGATCGTTATCAAGGTTATCCGCCATGATGAGGGGATGACTTCCAAGTTCCCCAGTACGGCACCAATGTTCTGAGGGTTATCTGAAACTGAAGTTCGATCTCGGATGAGATCTGTTATTGTGGCCGGAGCTGACACGTCCGACTTGCTGAACTTTGGGATGTTGCTGATCCTTGATCACCGGAGGGTGGTGGTACCTGCAAGAGACTCCGATGCTTAAGTTAGCACGGGATTTAAGCAGGTTTTTTATGTAGAATCAGAGTATGAGTTATACTTGGGTGCTCCAGTGTATTTATAGTAGTGTGGGCTGACCTTTCTAGATAAGAAAAGTTAGTTATTCTATCTTATCTTTGAGTGAAGTCATCTTATCTTTTAGGCCAACCGCCTTTAGAGTGGGCTGTGTCCTTCTGTTTGGGCCTTTTTGGGTCTTTATAGCGATTTGGCCGAGCTCTTTAAGGAGAGGTCGGTGGCGATCCAACCTTAAGAGGTCGGATGTTCCTGTCTGAAGTCAGCCCGGGTCGCATAGCTCGACCCGGGGTATGAACACTCCTCTACCCTCATTTTTCTTTCTTCTTCACATCTCACTGAGAGTTCTTTATACTTTGACATAGAAACTCACATCCTCTTTCTTTCTTGTTTATGAGTAGAAACAGAGATAAAGAACCTCTCTTTGATCCTGATCCTGAACCTGAGAGGACCATAAGGAAGCATTTACAACAAGTTAGAGCACAACACTCCGGAAAAAACCTCACAGAAATTTTCGAACAAGAAGCTGAAAGTACAAACATGGCAGCCAATCCGAATGATGGAGGAGATACAAGGAAGGTTCTTAGTGCCTTCATTGCACTCACTTCTGACTTCTATGGAAGAAGTATCTCCATATCTGCCATTAGAGCAAATAACTTTGAGCTTAAGCCTCAGTTAGTCTCTCTAATGCAACAGAATTGCAAATTTCATGGACTTCCACTAGAAGAACCACATCAATTCCTATCTGAATTCTTACAAATTTGTCATACTGTTAAGACCAATAGAGTGGATCCTGAGGTCTACAGGCTTATGCTTTTCCCTTTTGCTGTTAGAGATAGAGCTAGGATATAATTGGATTTTCAACCCAAAGAAAGCCTAGACTCTTGGAAAAATTTGGTCAATGCATTCTTGGCCAAGTTCTTTCCACCTCAGAAGATGAACAAGCTCAGGGTGGAAGTTCAAACCTTCAGACAAAAAGAGGGTGAATCCCTCTACGAAACTTGGAAAAGATACAAGCAACTAATCAGGAGATGTGCTCCTGACATGCTCTCAGAATGGACTATCCTAGGTATCTTCTATGATGGTCTAACTGAGATTTCCAAGATGTCCTTGGACCATTCTACTTGTGGATCACTCCACTTGAAGAAAATGCCTGAAGAAGCACAGGGACTCATTGAAATGGTTACAAACAACTAGTTCATGTACACCTCTGACAGAAATCCTGTGAACAATGAGGTAGCTCAGAAGCAAGGAGTCCTGGAGGTTGACACTCTGAATGCCATATTGGCTCAGAACAAGATCTTGATCCAGCAGGTCAATATGATCTCTCAGCATTTGACTGGAATGCAAGCTGCAGCTGGCAGCATTCAAGACACCTCCTATGAAGGAGAAGCTTATGATCCAGATCAACCTGTGATGGAGGAGGTGAATTACATGGGAGAATCCTATGAAAACACCTACAACCCCTTATGGAGGAATTATCCTAACTTATCATGGAAGGATCAATAGAAGCCTCAGCAAGGTTTCAACAATAATTAAGGTGGAAGAAACCAGAATAGGTTTAACAGTAATAAACCATTCGCATCTTCTCAGCAACATCTAGAGACTTCTAAGCAGAGCCTCTCTGACTTAGCAACCATAGTATCTGAACTCTCTAAGACCACTCATAGTTTTATAATAGAAACTAGGTCCTCCATCAGAAATCTGGAGGTACAAGTTGGTCAACTGAGCAAGAGAATCACTGAGACCCCTCCTAACACTCTACCTAGTAACACTGATGTAAACCCAAGTGAAGAGTGCAAGGCCATCACTGTAGACATTGAGGCTGAATATGAAGGGGATGTTTTAGCATTGAATGCCAGTAAAGAAGTCCTTACTTGGCATTCAACACCCAAAGAAGAACCATCAAGGGAGTCCTTACTGGGCGTTCAATGCCCAAAGAAGACCCATTCCTGGCGTTGAACGCCAGTAAGGGAGTCCTTACTAGGCGTTCAACGCCCAAAGTGGCACAATAACTGGTGTTGAACGCCAGTAATGGGGCAACTGGGCATTCAACGCCCACTAAACACTTTTCTATTGAAGAATTGAAGGCAACTAAGGCTCATGAGGAGACTATAGAAGTTCCATTGAATGCCTTGTTATAAATTATGGATTATGAATATCACTCCTCCTCTTATGAGGAAGAGGAAACTAGGGAAGAGCAAGTTGCTCGTTACCTAGGAGTCCTCATGAAGCTAAATGCCAAGTTATTTGGAACAAAGCCATTGCAGGAAGAACCTCTAGTGCTCACCAAGGAACTCAATGCCTTGGTTCAAAATAAACTACCTCAAAAGCTGCCGGATCGCGGACGCATCCTAATTCCTTGCACCAAAGGCACCATTACCTTTGAGAAGGCTCTGTGTGACCTAGGGTCAAGCATAAACCTCATGCCACTCTCTGTTATGGAGAGGCTGTGAATCTTTAAGATACAAGCCTCAAGAATCTCACTAGAGATGGCAAACAAGTCAATGAAAAAGGCATATGGTCTGGTAGAGGATGTCTTAGTAAATGTTGAGAACCTTTACATCCATGCGGACTTTATAATCTTGGATACTGGGGAAGGCGATGATGAATCCATCATCCTTGAAAGACCCTTCTTAGCTAGTGCCAATGCCATCATTGATGTAGCAAAGGGAGAGCTGATTCTACAGTTATAGGAGGATCACATCTTGTTCAAGATGCCTAACCCCAACTCTCCCTCTGACAAAAGAGAGACAGTTCTGCAACACCTAGTGTTCCAACCTTCTCTCTCAGTGCAAAGCTATATAGAGCCCCAAACACCAATTCTAAATTTGGTGTTGGGCAGTGTTTATACCCTGGGTCGAGCTATCTGACCTGGGCTGATTGAAGACAAAGCGACCGACCTCTTCAGGTCAGAACACCCGACCTCTTCTTTAAAAGAGTTCGGCCAAATCGCCACAAGAAGCCCAAGAAGGCCCAAACAAAGGGACATAGCTCAATCTAAAGGCAGCTACAGCCTAGAAAGATAAAGGCAGTTCCCCTTAAAGATAAGATGACTTCACTCAAAGATAAGATAAGATAACTAACTTATCTTATCAAGAAAGGTCAGCCCACACTACTATAAATACACTGGAACACCCAGGTATAACTCATACTCTAATTCTACAAAAAAAAACCTGCTTAAAACCCATGCTAACTTAAGCATCGGAGTCTCTTGTAGGTACCACCACCCTCCGGTGACGAAGGATCAGCAGCACCACCAGGTCCAACAAGTCGGACGCGACAGCTCCGGCCACCACAGCAGATCTCATCCGAGATCGACCTTCAGTTTCAAGTAACCCAGAGACCATTGCCGCCATTGCTGGGGAACCTGGAAGTCATCCCATCATCATGACGGACAACCTTGACAATGATCACAACTCCGATTTGGAAGAAAGAACCCCGCTTAAAAACACGGATGCCACATCAAAAGATGTGCCTCAAAACAAGGGGGATAAACAACCCTCTAACACAAAAATCTTGGAAGCCATCCGAGAACAACAGGATTGTCTCAAACAGCTCGAACAGGAGGCTGAACATCAGCGAAAAGATGAGAGAGACCTCCGAAGAGAAACTAGGCAGCGCCGAGAACTATAGGACAAACTTACAAAACTCGAAGCCGACCTCAAGACCAGAACTTCTCATTTCAACCATGAAGATAACTCCCATAAAGACCAAGATCCCTTCACTAAAGAAATCATGAAAGCTAATATTCCAAAGGATTTTAAAGCTCCTAACATGACTTCATACGATGATACTTCGGATCCAAGCCATCATCTTAGCAATTCAGAAGCAGAATGTATCTCACCAACGCCTCGAACGCTATTCGATGCAAAGCCTTCCCGACTACCCTAACAAAGACATCATTAAGTGGTTTGGTGCACGAAATTGTGATCACACTTTTCACAACTCCGCACAACTAACCAGCAAGTGCACTGGGTCGTCCAAGTAATACCTTAGGTGAGTAAAGGTCAATCCCACAGAGATTGTCGGCTTGAAGCATGCTATGGTTATCTTGTAAATCTTAGTCAGGAGATTAATGATAAAAATGATTTTGTAAGAAAAGTAAATAACATGAAATAAATGGTACTTGTGATTCAGTAATGAGGAACAGGTTGAGGTTCCGGAGATGCTCCGTCGTATGAATCTCTACTTTCCTACTGTCTTCTTCTCCAAACACGCATGGCTTCCTTCAATGGCAAGATGTATGTTGGTGGATCACCGTTGTCAATGGCTACCATCTGTCCTCTCGGATGAAAATACCAGGCACGGTTTCTGTACGGCTAATCAACTGTCGGATCTCTCGTCTCGGATGAAAAATACCAGGTACAGCTACCACACGGCTAATCATCTGTCGGTTCTCACTTGTGTCGGAATAGGATCTCTCTATCCTTTTGCACACTGTTACTGCGCCCAACATTCATGAGTTTGAAGCTCGTCACAGTCATCCCGTTCCAGATCCTACTTAGAATACCATAGACAAGGTTTAGACTTTCCAGATCTCAGGAATGCTGTCAATTGGTTCTAGCCTCTACCACAAAGGTTCTAATTCCATGGACTCGGTCCGTGGATTAGAGACCCAAGAGATACGCACTCAAGCTGTCGCCCAATGACTACGTTGAGCTCAGGTAGAATGGGAGTGGTTGTCAAGCATGCGTTCATAAGTTGAGAATGATGATGAGTGTCACGGATCATCATATTCTCTATATTGAAGTACGAGTGAGTATCTTAGAACAGAATCAAGCGTGATTGAATAGAAAACAATAGTAATTGCATTAATCCATTGAGACACAGCAGAGCTCCTCACCCCCACCTATGGAGTTTAGAGACTCATGCCATAGAAAATACAATACGAGATGTAAAATGTCATGAGTTGAAAAATGAATCTCTAAAAGTAGTTTTTATACTAAACTAGTAACTTAGGTTTACAGAGAATGAGTAACTAAGTGCAGATAGTGCAGAAATCCACTTCCAGGACCCACTTGGTGTGTGCTTGGGCTTAGCATTGAAGCTCTCACGTGCATATGCCTCCAATTGGAGTTAAAGGCCACCCTGGGTGCCAAAATGGGCGTTTAACGCCAAGAAGTGTGTCAGTTTTGGCGTTTTACGCCAGAAAAAGGGTCTCTAGCTGGCATTTAACGCCAGTTTGGGCCATCAAATCTCGGGCAAAGTATGGACTATTATATATTGCTGGAAAGCCCAAGATGTCTACTTTTCAACGCAATTCAGAGCGTGCCAATTGGGCTTCTGTAGCTCCAGAAAATATATTTCGAGTGCAGGAGGGTTAGAATCCAACAGCATCTGCAGTCCTTTCTCAGCCTCTGAATCAAATTTTTGCTCAGGTCCCTCAATTTCAGCCAGAAAATACCTGAAATTACAGAAAAACACACAAACACATAGTAAAGTCCAGAAATATGATTTTTGCATAAAAACTAATAAAAATATAATAAAAAGTAACTAAAATATACTAAAAACTACCTAAAAACAATGCCAAAAAGGGTATTAATTATCCGCTCATCACAACACCAAACTTAAATTGTTGCTTGTCCCCAAAAAACTAAAAAAAATGGGATAAAAAGAAGAGAAAATACAATAAATTGCAAAATATCAATGAAGCTTAGTTCCAATTAGATGAGCGGGACTAGTAGCTTTTTGCTTCTGAACAGTTTTGGCATCTCACTTTATCCTTTGAAGTTCAGAATGATTGGCATCCATAGGAACTCAGAATTCAGATAGTGTTATTGATTCTCCTAGTTTAGTATGTTGATTCTTGAACACAGCTACTTTATGAGTCTTGGTCGTGACCTTAAGCATTTTGTTTTCCAATATTACCACCGGATACATAAATGCCACAGACACATAACTGGGTGAACCTTTTCAGATTGTCACTCAGCTTTGCTAGAGTCCCCAGTTAGAGGTGCCCAGAGTTCTTAAGCACACTTTTTTTGCTTTGGACCACGACTTTAACCGCTCAGTCTCAAGCTTTTCACTTGACACCTTCACGCCACAAGCACATGGTTAGGGACAGCTTGATTTAGCCGCTTAGGCCAAAATTTTATTCCTTTGGGCCCTCCTATCCATTAATGCTCAAAGCCTTGGATCCTTTGTACCCTTGCCTTTTAGTTTAAAGAGCTATTGGCTTTTTCTGCTTGTTTTTTCTTTTTCTTTTTTTTTTTCGCAAGCTTTGTGTTTTTCACTGCTTTTTCTTGCTTCAAGAATCAATTTTATGATTTTTCAGATTATCAATAACATTTCTCTTTTTTCATTATTCTTTCAAGAGCCAATAATTTTAACATTCATAAACTTCACTATAAAAAATATGCACTGTTCAAGCATTCATTCAGAAAACAAGAAGTATTGTCACCACATCAAAATAATTAAACTAATTTCAAGATAAATTTCGAAATTATGCACTTCTTGTTCTTTTGCAAATAAAAATATTTTTCTTTTAAGAAAGATGAGGGATTCATGGAATCATTCATAGCTTTAAGACATAGACACTAAACACTAATAATCATGTAATAAAGATAAAAACAAGACAGAAACTAAACATAAAAACAGACAAATAACAATAAAAGAAAGGAAATTAAAGACATAAAAATAAACGACTCTAATACTAATGCTCATGTAACTCTTAAAATAGGTCTCTAATAACAAAAGTTATCACAGAGTTAGGACTCAACAACCTTTATTTTTAGAGATACTTGCTCCTTCAATTAGTGGGATGTCTAGCTCTTCAAGGAGCAGCTTCTGGCGCTTTAGCTCCTGTATCTCACGCCCTTGTTTCTCTTGTTCTTTGAGCAGTTTGCAGAGCATGCTGTTTTAATTCTGCTGCTCTTCTTTGAGTTGATTCATAGCTTCTTGCAGCTTGGTGACAGATGCTTCTAAGCGGACCCAATATTCAAATTGAGGAATTTCTGGTAGGAGCTCATGCACCCTCCTCTTGATGGGGTTGTCTTGAACTTGAGGTCTATCCATCACCTTTTTGGTGATTGGGCATTTAATTGGGATATATTCATCCACACCAATCTCTACCCCTGTATCTTTACATAACAGACTAATCAAGCTTGGGTAAGCCAATTTAGCATCAGTGGATTCCTTGTTTGCAAATATGTAAATTTCACCAGGAATCAGCTGATGAATCTCTACTTCTCTCCCCAGCATAATACAATGAATCATCACTGCTCTCTTGACAGTGACTTTAGAACGGTTGCTGGTTGGGAGTATAGAACGCCCAATGAAATCCAGCTAACCTCTAGCAACTGGTTTGAGATCTCCTCTCTTTAGCTGGTTTGGGACACATTTTGTATTAGTAATCCACTTGGTTCCAGGGAGGCATATGTCCTCTAGAACTTGATCTAGCCTTTTATCTTTGGCCATTCTCCTATTAAAGGATTTTGGATCATCTTGTAGTTGAGGAAGCTTGAGAACTTCTCTCACTTTATCAAAGTGGAAGTAAATAATCTTCCCTCTGACCATAGTCCGAAAGGAGTAGAAGGTAGTTCCCTCTAATCTTTGCTTATACGTCATCCACAGATTTGCATAGAATTCCTGGATCATGTTTCTTCTAACATGTATCTCAAGATTAGCCAGGACTTCCCAGCCCCTGTTTCGAATCTGCTCTTGGATCTCCGGGTATTCATCTTCTTTCAGATTGAACTTAACTTTCGGGATCACTGATCTTCTGCACACAATTTTGAAATAATAGTCTGCATGTTCTTTGGTGCAGAAATTCTCATGCATCCAACGTGGTTTTGGATTACTTTCTTTCTTATCTCTTGAAGTGGTTTGTCTTCCTTTGGGCGCCATGAGATTAGTTTGTTTTAGCTCAGGGATCACGAAAATCACACCAAACTTAGAGATTTGCTTGCCCTCAAGCAAAATAAAATAAAAAGAAAGAAGATGACTAGATGGAGAGAAGGATTCGAATGATGGGTGAAAAGGGGCTGGCCGAATGTATATTTAAAAGGGAGGGAGGGAATGGGTTTTGAATTTTTAGAAAAAGAGAAGATAGAAAGATATGATAAAAAAAATAAACATGATATGAAAAAGGTAAGATTGTTTTTAAAATTCAAAAGATATGACAAAGATAGGAGGAAGTTAAAGTTGAAATTTTGTTAATGTATCTAAGATAATATGAAGCAATTTAAAAATATTTGGAAAGAACTTAAAAAGATAAATGAGTTTGAAAAACGTTTTGGGAAAGAATTGAAAAAGAATTAAAAAGAATTAAAAAGATTAATAATTTTTGTAAATAGAAATTAAAAATTTAATGTTTGTAATATTTTGATGCAGATAATTTTTAATTAAAATATGAAAATTCGAAAAAAAATTGAATTGGAAACGAAATTACCTCCCTCTTGCTGTTCTGGCGTTAAACGCCAGAATGGCTATCATTCTGGGCGTTTAACGCCCATCTGGTGGCCATTTTGGGCGTTTAGTGATGCCAAGGCATCTTAGGCTAGTTTCACTAGCATTTTTCTGTTAGTTTTAGTTGTTTTATGCATTTTCTTGAGCTTAAAGTAACCAAGAATGGTTAAATGAATAACAAAGCAATGAACCATCCAAACAGTATGATTTTGATGCAAATTCCATGAGTTTTAGTTATATTACTTGAATGCTATGAATGGAAGAATTCTCATGAAATTTTGCAAGACTTTGATGCAATTGTTTGGATGATTTCAGGAAAGAAGAGGCTAGGCAAGGAAGCAACAAAATCAATAAAGGAAGCTTGAATATCACATGTGGAGTTTAAGTTCCAGTTTAAGCTTAAACTGGAGCTTAAACGCCAGAATCATGAAGGCTAAGAAATGCTGAAACTGAAGTTTAACCTCCAGTTTAACCTTAAACTGGAGGTTAAACGCCAGAATGAAAATGCCACTCAGGAAGCATTTCCACGTTTAACCTCCAGTTTAACCTTAAACTGGAGGTTAAACGCCAGAAATGGGAAACGCACCATGGAGCCATTTCCACGTTTAAGCTCCAGTTTAACCTTAAACTGGAGCTTAAACGTGTTCGACCAAGTTTTCTCCTCCAGGGTTGCTTTCTCCATTTCCACGTTTAAGCTCTAGTTTAACCTTAAACTGGAGCTTAAACGTGTTCGACACCTCCAGGGCTACCTTTCTCAGCTTCCACGTTTAAGCTCCAGTTTAACCTTAAACTGGAGCTTAAACGTGTTCGACCTCCAGGGCTGCCTTTCCTATCTCCACGTTTAAGCTTCAGTTTAACCTTAAACTGAAGCTTAAACGTGTTCGACTAAGTTACCCTCCAGGGCTGCCTTCTTCCATTTCCACGTTTAAGCTTCAGTTGAACCTTAAACTAAAGCTTAAACGTGCTCTCACAAAAGGCATCACTGGAAGTGTCTGACGTTTAAGCTGCAGTTTAAGCTTAAACTGCAACTTAAACGCCACTCTTGGAAAAGGTTTCTGGGCCAAAAATATTGTGGTTTAAGTTAGTATTTGAACACAAACATTAACTTAAACTTACTCTGGTATGAAACCCAATTGAATATCATGGGTTATGGGATTGGGCCTGAAGAATTGATGAGTCTGAAATTTCAATTTATTGAGTCATGTGTCATTAGTTGATTATCACTAAGTTGGCTCAATGAATGTTACAGAATTTGGATCAGCAGCCTCATCAAGATTATGGATCATAAACCCAAGGCAAAAGGAAAGCAGGGAGAGGCCTCAAAGCCCAAGAAACACAACAGAAGCTCAATATAGAAAGTGTATAAATAGGATAGAATTGAAGTTAGGAAGGACTTTTACCTTTTGATTTTGATAGTTTTCATATCTTTGTAATTGAATTCAGAGCTATGACTCACTAAATCCCCTTTCATTGGGTTAGGGAGCTCTATTGTAATTCAATGAATCAATAATAGTTTATCTTCTTCTTCAATCTTTTCTCTTGAATTTTGTTAGAAAGCTTCTCAATCTAATTCCATTGGGTAGTTGTCTGGGGAAAGTCCACATACCAAAACTCCAACCAAAGATCATACCAAGCCACACAAAACACTTACTCTCAACCACCATATCATGGCCAAAATAATCAACCTACCCAACCTAACCCGAACCAACAATTTCAAGATCAATTAAACATGATAGAAGGAATGCTGGCACACATGGGTCAAGACATAATTGAGTTGAAAAGCTTCAGGGATGATGTGAGATCTACCTTGAGAAACCATGGTGAAAAACTCAAGAGGATGGAGTATCAAGTAGGAGAGCTATCTCAACAGGCCCCCAAATCAACTGCAGTGTTCCCTAGTGACACAGAAAAGAATCCTAAAGGGGAACAAAAGGGAGGGAGATGGGAAGAATGCAAGGCCATCACCATATTGAAGGAAGTTTCAGAAGAAGAAGGAATCAGACCCTCAGAACAGGAGCCAGAAATCTTGAAGGAAGGCGTGGAAGAAGCTAAGCAGGAAAGTGAAACTGAGCAAGCCAAGGAACTGCAAAAAGGCATGCTGGAAACATACCAACCAAAAGCACCATTTCCTCAGAGGTTAGGAGGAGGTGAAAAAGGGAAAACCTATTCAAGGTTTTTAGAGACATTTAAGTCTCTCCATATCAATATTCCCTTCCTTGAGATCCTCCAGCAGATGCCTACACATATCAAGTATTTAAAGGAATTGTTGAGCAAGAAAAGAGTTTTGAAGGGAGGACAAATGGTAACAATGAACAAAGAATGCAGTGCCCTCATCAAGAAGGACACAGTCTCTAAGAAAACAGACCCAGGAAGTTTTCATATCCCCTGCATCATAGGGGAAACAAAAATTGATAAAGGATTCTGTGATCTAGGAGCTAGCATAAATGTGATGCCTCTAACTCTTATGAAGAGGCTACAACTGAATGAGGTGAGATCCACTGATGTAATCATACAACTGGCTGACAAAACTCAGAAGCAAGCTGAAGGGGTAGTTGAGAATGTGCTGGTGAAAGTGGGAGATTATTACTTCCCCACAGACTTTGTCATTTTGGACATGGAGGAAAGCTACTTACACCCTATCATTCTGGGCAGGCCATTTCTAGCCACTACTAGAGCGCTCATAGATGTAGAACAAGGAGAGCTAATTCTGAGAATACATGATGAACAGCTCATTTTCAAAGTTTTCAAACCTGCATCTGAGCCTGAACCAGAACCTGAAAAGCCTAAGGATGATAGTAGCCATCTGTGTTTGGAGGAAAGTAATCCAGCAGCTGAAACTCTAAAACAGTCCTTGGAAGGCAAACAAGAATTGCAAAAGTTAAAGCCACAAGAATCAATAGAAACAAATCAGAAGGATCCTCATGGCATAAGGGTCAATGAAGAAATCCTCAAGAGAAAGGGAAGAATTGTAAAGAAATTTCCAAGAGGATGGAGAAACAAGAAAATTCCCACTGAAGGTTTTTCTCCGGGAGATAAAGTGATATCAAGTCATTATCTGCCAATCCCACCTGGCCTCAAAACCATTCCTTCCCAGCTCCCTCAAGTGTTCACAATCAGGAAAGTTCTTTCTATGGAACATTTAGAAGTCATGAAGGAATCAAATGGGGACGTTTTCATAATGAGAGGAGAAGGCATCAAGCACTACAATCCACCCTAACAAAGGACAACCGTCAAGCTAGTGACATTAAAGAAGCGCTTCATGGGAGGCAACCCATGTTTTAATATCCGTACTTCTTTTGTTTTGTTGTGCATTTAATAAAGCATGGTTTCTTATGCATGAACTTGAATCCTCAGGACAACTGCTGAAAGAGTGCACTAAACATTGCATGTAAAATACAATTTGTCTCTAAGTTTGGTGTGCCTGAAGGCACCCAAAATTTTATTCAAAATGCATTCAATTTTTCATTCAAAGTGCATAACCAAACATTAAGTTTGGTGTTCCTCTTTGAACACGGTTCATGAAAAGCAAGAAGTTCCTCTGGATTTCGAAATTCATGACAAGTATACCATTCGCATGTTTTAATACTTTGGTTTCAATTACTTAGGGTAGTAAATTTGTTTAGAATCAAAGAGCCAAAGTGACTATGATCTATTAGAATTATGCATAAAAAAGGGGTAGGAAGCAAGAAGAAGCAGGATCCCAAGAATCAAGAAGAACCAAGCAATAAATGAGAGGTGGTCTCTCTCCTTAATAATCAAATGATAATTGGTGAATTGTCTTCATGAGCTTTCTTTCATTATAAGTCATTTAAGTTTTAAGGTGAAATCTCTAGTATGTTTGTCTGTTATTTGCCTTGAATAAAATGAATGCCTAGATGTTTGGATATAACTTCACCTTCTTAAACAAGTGCTTGCCATGCTTGTTCTGTTTCCAAAAATAAAAGAAAAGTTTGAACAAAAGTAACTTGGCTCAATTAGTGACAAATCAAGTAGAATTAAGTGGTGGTATGCATGCATGATTGTTTAGTCAGATCACTGGAAATAGAGTGTAGAATTATCATATCAAGATTATGGATCATAAACCCAAGGCAAAAGGAAAGCAGGGAGAGGCCTCAAAGCCCAAGAAACACAACAGAAGCTCAATATAAAAAGTGTATAAATAGGATAGAATTGAAGTTAGGAAGGACTTTTACCTTTTGATTTTGACAATCCTTGTGGGATTCGACCTCACTCTATTGTGAGTTTTTACTTGACGATAACCGGTGCACTTGCCGGAAGGAATTTTGCCGATCGTGCAATTTCCTAAATCGTGGCATAACAAGTTTATGCACATCATTTAACGCCCAGCCAGGTACACTGGCTGGCGTTAAACACCAGAAATCCTTTGTTACTGGGCTTTTTTCTGAACGCCCAGGATGCTGCTGTTTCTGGCGTTAAACGCCCAGAATGCTGCCCATTTTGGCGTTTAACACCCAGAATGATACCTTTTCTGGTGTTTTGATGCTAGTGAGCTCTTTTTCTCTGTGATTCTACTGCTTTATGTTTTGAACTTCCATTTTCCTGACTTATTCACTGAAATGTATTAACTAACATGGATAACAAAATTAAATAGACTTATATAATTATTATAAACATCTAATTTTTTATAATGGCTGGGTTGCCTCCCAGCAAGCGCTTCTTTACTGTCTTTTGCTGGACTTTACTGAGCTTTTAATTTAGTCTTAGTTTTGAGCACTCTTGCTCAACATTGCCTTCAAGATAATGCTTGACTCTCTGTCCATTAACAATAAACTTTTTGTCAGAGTCAATATCCTGAAGCTCTACATATCCATATGGTGACACACTTGTAATCACATATGGTCCCTTCCACCAGGATTTCAATTTCCCAGAGAACAATCTGAGCCTAGAGTTAAACAGCAGAACTTTTTGTCCTGGCTCAAAGACTCTAGATGACAGCTTTCTGTCATGCCACCTTTTTGCTTTCTCTTTATAAATTTTAGCATTTTCGAAAGCATTGAGTCTGAACTCCTCCAGCTCATTCTATTGGAGTAATCTTTTGTCTCCAGCTACCTTAGCATCAAGGTTTAGGAACCTGGTTGCCCAGTAGGCCTTGTGTTCCAGTTCCACTGGTAGATGACAGGCTTTTCCATACACAAACTGGTATGGAGAGGTCCCTATAGGAGTCTTGAATGCGGTTCTGTATGCCCACAGAGCATCATTCAGACTTCTTGCCTAATCCCTTCTACGGGTACTTACAGTCCGTTCCAGGATTCGTTTTAGTTATCTATTTGAGACTTCATCCTGCCCATTTGTCTGTGGATGATATGGAGTCGCCACTTTGTGGAGAATTCCGTATCGGACCAGAGCAGAGTCAAGCTGTTTATTGCAAAAATGAGTGCCTCCATCACTGATCAGTACCCTAGGGACACCGAACTTGCTGAAAATATGCTTCTGGAGGAACTTCATCACTGTCTTAGTATCATTAGTGGGTGTTGTAATTGCCTTTACCCATTTAGATACATAGTCTACTGCCACCAAAATATAAGTATTTGAATATGATAGTGGGAAAGGCCCCATGAAGTCAATACCCCATACATCAAACAACTCAATCTCTAAGATCCTTGCTGAGGCATGGCATAGCCGTAAGGCAGATTACCAGCTCTCTGGCAACTGTCACAGTTACGTACAAACTCTCGGGAGTCTCTATAGAGAGTAGGCCAGTAGAAGCCACATTGGAGGACCTTTGTGGCTGTTCACTCACCTCCGAAATGTCCTCTATATTGTGATCCATGGCAATGCCATAGGATCTTCTGTGCCTCTTCTATATGCACACATCTACGGATTATTCTCTCTGCACATCTCTTAAAGAGATATGGTTCATCCCACAGGTAGTACTTTGCATCAGAAACCAATTTTTTTGTTTGCTGCTTACTGTACTCCTTAGGTATGAATCTCACAACTTTATAGTTTGCAATGTCTGCAAACCATGGTACTTTCTGAATGGCAAAGAGTTACTCATCCGGAAAGGTTTCAGAAATCTCAGTAGGAGGGAGGGATGCTCCTGCTACTGGTTCTTTCCGGGACAAGTGATCAACTACTTGGTTCTCGGTCTTTTTTCTGTCTCTGATTTCTATATCAAACTCTTGCAGAAGCAACACCCATTTTATGAGTCTGGGTTTTGAATCTTGCTTTGTGAGGAGATATTTTAGAGCAGCATGGTCAGTGTACACAATCACTTTTGATCCTGCTAAATAAGATCTGAACTTGTCAATGGCATAAACCACTGCAAGCAACTCCTTTTCTGTGGTTGTGTAATTCTTCTGCACGTCATTTAAAACACGGCTAGCATAACAAATGACATACAGAAGTTTATCATGTCTCTGTCCCAATACTGCACCAATGGCATGGTCACTGGCATCACACATTAGTTCAAATGGTAATGTCCATTCTGGTGCAGAAATGACTGGTGCTGTGACCAGCTTGGCTTTCAGAGTCTCAAATGCCTGGAGACACTCTGTGTCAAAGACAAATGGTGTATCAGCAGTTAGCAGATTGCTCAGAGGTTTTGCAATTTTTGAAAAATCCTTTATAAACCTCCTATAGAATCCTGCATGCCCCAGAAAGCTTCTGATTGCCTTAACATTGGCGGGTGGTGGTAATTTTTCAATTACCTCTACCTTAGCTTGATCCACCTCTATTCCCTTATTCAAAATTTTTGCCCAAGGACAATTCCTTCAGTCACCATAAAGTGACATTTTTTCCAGTTTAAAACCAGGTTAGTCTCTTGGCACCTTTTCAGAACAAGTGCTAGATGGTCAAGACAGGAGCTAAATGAATCTCCAAATACTAAGAAGTCATCTATGAAGACTTCCAGAAATTTTTCTACCATATCCGAGAAGATAGAGAGCATGCACCTCTGAAAGGTTGCAGGTGCATTGCACAGACCAAATGGCATCCTTCTGTAGGCAAACACTCCAGATGGACATGTGAATGCTGTTTTCTCTTGGTCCTGAGGATCTACTGCAATTTGGTTGTAACCTGAATAGCCATCCAAAAAGCAGTAGTATTCATGACCTGCTAGTCTTTCTAACATCGGGTCTATGAATGGTAAAGAAAAATGATCCTTTCTGGTGGCTGTATTGAGCCTTCTATAGTCAATACACATACGCCACCCTGTAACTGTTCTTGTAGGAACCAGTTCATTCTTTTCATTATGAACCACTGTCATGCCTCCTTTCTTGGGGACAACCTGGACAGGGCTCACCAGGGGCTATCAGAAATAGGATAAATAATCCCAGCCTCTAGTAGCTTAGTGACCTCTTTCTGCACCACCTCCTTCATGGCTGGATTCAGCCGCCTCTGTGGTTGAACCGCTGGCTTAGCATCATCCTCCAATAGGATCTTGTGCATGCATCTGGCTGGGCTAATGCCCTTAAGATCACTTATGGACCACCCAAGAGCTGTCTTGTGTGTCCTTAGCACCTGAATTAATGCTTTCTCTTCCTGTGGTTCTAAAGTAGAGCTTATGATTACCGAAAAAGTGTCCTCTTCTCCCAGAAATTCATATTTTAGGGAGGGTAGTAGTGGTTTGAGCTCGGGTTTAGGAGGCTTCTCCTCTTCTTGAGGAGTTTTCAGAGGTTCTTTTGTTTTCTCTGGTTCCTCCAGATCAGGCTGAACATCTTTAAAAATGTCCTCTAGCTCTAATTCGAGACTCTCAGTCATATTGACCTCTTCTACCAGGGAGCCAATGATATCAGCGCTCATGCAGTCTTTTGATGTGTCTGGATGCTGCATAGCCTTGACAGCATTGAACTTAAACTCATCCTCATTGACTCTCAGGGTTATCTCCCCTTTTTGGACGTCAAAGAGGGCTCGCCCAGTTGCTAGGAAAGATCTTCCTAGAATGAGAGTTGCACTCTTGTGCTCCTCCATTTCCAGCACTACAAAGTCAGTGGGAAAGGCAAATGGCCCAACCTTGACAATCATGTCTTCAATTATGCCTGATGGAATTTTAATGGAGCCATCAGCAAGTTGGAGGCATATCCGGGTTAGTTTAACTTCCTCAGTCAAACCAAGCTTTTTGATAGTGGATGCAGGTATTAAGTTGATACTTGCCCCAAGATCACATAGAGCTGTCTTGGTACAAGCGTCCTCTAATGTGCATGGTACCATAAAGCTTCCGGGATCTTTAAGCTTCTCTGGTAAGCTTTCCAGAATGACTGCACTGCATTCTTCAGTGAGGAAAACTTTTTCAGTTTCTCTCCAATCCTTTTTATGACTTAAGATCTCTTTCATGAACTTAGCATAAGAGGGAATTTGCTCAAGTGCCTCTGCAAACGGAATCTTTATTTCAAGAGTCCTGAGATAGTCTGCAAAGTGGGCAAATTATTTATCCTATTTTGCTTGGCAGAGTTTCTGAGGATAAGGCATCTTGGCTTTATATTCTTCAACCTTAGTTGCTGCAGGTTTACTTCCTACAGAAGTAGTTGAAGAAGCCTGCCTAAGGGGGTTGTTATCAGCACTTGCAGGTGTCTGATCCCCCATTGGCATTTGAACGCCAGAATTGGGTGTTGTATGGACGTTTAACGCCAGATTGCCACCCTTTTCTGGCATTTGGACGCCAGAATTGGCCATCCACTGGGCATTTAACGCCAGTTTTTCACCCTTTTCTGGCGTTTGAACGCCAGAATCATTCCTCTCTGGGTTCTTACTGTCCTTGGAGGGATTTTGGGTAGTGCCTTGGTCATCCTCTGTCAGTTGTTCCTTTCTTGGCTTTCTGATGTCTTCAGTTGAGACATTCAATGTCTTCCCACTCCTTAAATGAACAGCTTGGCATTCTTCTATTATTTGTTTAGATAACTGCTGTCTTATCTGATTCAATTGTTTTTCCATATTCTGGTTAGCATCTTTGGTTTCTTGTAGCATTTTTTTAAATTCTGCTAACTGTTTTGTTATAAAAAATAGTTGCTGATTGAGTTCAACAATTTGTTCTGGAGGACTAAGTTCAGTGGATATTGCCTCAACCTCTTCCTTCACTGAGGTCTCACTACTTGAGTACAGGGGCTGATTTCTGGCAACTGTATCAATGAGCTCTTGAGCCTCTTCAATTGTCTTTTTCATATGTATAGATCCACCAGCTGAGTGGTCTAGAGACATCTGGGCCTTTTCTGTAAGCCCATTGTAAAAAATGTCTAACTGCACCCATTCTGAAAATATTTCAGAGGGGCATTTCCTTAGCATCTCACTGTACCTCTCCCAGGCATTATAAAGAGATTTATTATCCTCTTGTTTAAAGCCTTGGATGTCCAACCTTAGCTGTGTCATCCTTTTTGGAGGAAAATATTGATTCAGGAATTTGTCTGATAATTGTTTTCATGTTCTTATGCTTGCTGTGGGTTGGTTATTTAACCACCTCTTAGCTTGATCTTTTACAGCAAATAGAAACAGTAATAATCTGTAGACATCTTGATCTACTTCCTTATCACATACTGTGTCAGCAATTTGTAAGAACTGTGCCATAAACTCAGTAGGTTCTTCCTGTGGAAGACCGAAATACTAGCAATTTTGCTGCACCATGATAATGAGCTGAGGGTTTAGCTCAAAACTACTGGCTCTGATGGAGGGTATACAGATACTACTCCCATATGAAGCAGTAGTGGGGTTAGCATATGACCCCAGAGTCCTTCTGGACTGTTCGTTTCTACTTAGGTCCATTATAGAGAAAGGGAGATGATGTGGATTGTAAATAAAAATTTTATTTCCCCCTTTTTTTTTTTGAAATTAAAGAAATTAAAATAAAGTAAATAAAAAAATTGATGCATGTTTCGAAAATTAAGAAAAGAAAAAGAAATAAAAGAAATTAAAAAACTAAATTAATTAATTAATTAAAAAGATTTAAAAAATTGTGGGTGAGGATTTTCAAAAAATGGAGAGAGAGAAAGTGGTTAGGAAGTTTTGAAAAAGATATGTCTTAAAATTAAAGATACTTGTAAGAAAATAAATAAAAGAAAAGATAAGATAAGTTAGGTAAGAGAAGATAAGGAATTTAAGAGAAGATAAGTTTTTAAATTAAAAAGTTTTGAAATTTAAATTTTAAATTTGAAAATTAAATTTTGAATTTTAAATTTTGAATTTTGAATTTTGAAAAAGTCAACAATATAAGATAAAGATTTGAAAAAGATTTAAATTTTGAAAAGGTTTGATTTTTAAGATTTTAAATTCAAATTTTGAAATTTGAATTTTGAATTTTGGAATTTAATTGAAATTTGAAATTTGAATTTGAAATAAGATAAGATAACATTTTGAAAAAGATATGATTTTTGAAAAAATTTGAATTTTGAAATTTAAAACTAAGATAAGATAAGATAAAAATTTTAATATAAAAATCTGAATTTTTTTTAATGTAAATTTCGAAAATTCAATTAAAATAAAGAGAAAATATATTTTTTGAATTTAATGAGGAAAGAGAAAAACAATAAAATGACACCAAACTTAGAATTTTTAGATCAAAACAAAGAAAACCAATAAGAAAACTTTGAATGTCAAGATGAGCACCAAGAAAACTTTGAAGATCAAGATGAAAACCAAGAACAAATTTTAGAAATCTTTAAGAAAATAAAAACACAAAGGACACCAAACTTAAAAATTTTTATACTTTGGACACTAATAATTCGAAAATGCATATGATAAACAACAAAAGACACCAAACAAGAAAATTTAAAGATCAAATAAGGAAAATTATCAAGAACAATTTGAAGATCAAGAAAGAACTAAGAACATGTAATTAAAAAATATGAAGAAAGATAAAAACATGCAATTCAGAAAATTGAAGGAAAATAAAAACATGCAATTGACACCAAACTTAAAACATGAAACTAAACTCAAACAGAGGACTCAATTATTAATTTATTGGTTTTTATCTATTTATTAAAAATTTTCGGAAAAAAATCTAGAAAAAGAAAACAATAATTTTAAAATTAAAAAAAAAACACTAATAGAAGACTCAATTTTAGTGACTCTAAACCAAAAAGATAATTTTTTCCTAATCTAAGTAACAAGATGAACCGTCAGTTGTTCAAACTCGAACAATCCCCGGCAACGGCGCCAAAAACTTGGGACACGAAATTGTGATCACACTTTTCACAACTCCGCACAACTAACCAGCAAGTGCACTGGGTCGTCCAAGTAATACCTTACGTGAGTAAGGGTCGATCCCACGGAGATTGTCGACTTGAAGCACGCTATGGTTATCTTGTAAATCTTAGTCAGGAGATTAATGATAAAAATGATTTTGTTTAAGAAAAGTAAATAACATGAAATAAATGGTACTTGTGATTCAATAATGAGGAACAGGTTGAGGTTCCGGAGATGCTCTGTCGTATGAATCTCTGCTTTCCTATTGTCTTCTTCTCCAAACATGCATGGCTTCCTTCAATGGCAAGCTGTATGTTGGTGGATCACCATTGTCAATGGCTACCATCCGTCCTCTCGGATGAAAAATACCAGGCACGGTTTCTATACGGCTAATCAACTGTCGGATCTCTCGTCTCGGATGAAAAATACCAGGTACAGGTACCACACGGCTAATCAACTGTCGGTTCTCACTTGTGTCGGAATAGGATCTCTCTATCCTTTTGCACACTGTCACTGTGCCCAACATTCATGAGTTTGAAGCTCGTCACAGTCATCCCATTCCAGATCCTACTCAGAATACCACAGACAAGGTTTAGACTTTTCGGATCTCAAGAATGCTGCCAATTGGTTCTAGCCTCAACCATGAAGGTTCTAATCCCACGGACTCGGTTAGAGACCCAAGAGATACGCACTCAAGCTGTCGCCCAATGACTACGTTGAGCTCAGGTAGAACGGGAGTGGTTGTCAAGAACGCGTTCATAAGTTGAGAATGATGATGAGTGTCACAGATCATCATATTCTCTATATTGAAGTACGAGTGAGTATCTTAGAATAGAATCAAGCGTGATTGAATAGAAAATAATAGTAATTGCATTAATTCATTGAGACACAGCAGAGCTCCTCACCCCCACCTATGAGGTTTAGAGACTCATGCCGTAAAAAATACAATACGAGATGTAAAATTTCATGAGTTGCAAAATGAATCTCTAAAAGTAGTTTTTATACTAAACTAGTAACTTAGGTTTACAGAAAATGAGTAACTAAGTACAGATAGTGCAGAAATCTACTTCCAGGGCCCACTTGGTGTGTGCTTGGGCTGAGCATTGAAGCTTTCACGTGCATATGCCTCCAATTGGAGTTAAACGCCACCCTGGGTGCCAAAATGGGCGTTTAACAGCAAGAAGTGTGCCAGTTCTGGCGTTTTACGCCAGAAAAAGGTCTCTGGCTGGTGTTTAACGCCAGTTTGTGCCATCAAATATCGAGCGAAGTATGAACTATTATATATTGATGGAAATCCCAAGATGTCTACTTTCCAACGCAATTGAGATTGCACCAATTGGGCTTCTTTAGCTCTAGAAAATCCATTTCGAGTGCAGGAGGGTCAGAATCTAACAGCATCTGCAGTCCTTTCTCAGCCTCTAAATCAGATTTTTGCTCAAGTCCCTCAATTTCAGCCAGAAAATACCTGAAATTATAGAAAAACACAAAAACTTATAGTAAAGTCCAGAAATGTGATTTTTGCATAAAAACTAATAAAAATATAAAAAATAACTAAAACATACTAAAAACTACTTAAAATCAATGCCAAAAAGGGTATAAATTATCCGCTCATCATGGTTCGACAGTTTGCCTCCTAGATCCATCACAAGTTTTGACGACTTAGCCAAAAAATTTCTTGCCAGATTCTCCATTTAGAAGAACAAAGCCAAACACACCCCAAGCCTATTAGGGATCAAACAAGGAGATCGGGAGAGTCTTCGCAACTATATGGAAAGATTCAACAAAGCATGTCTGGACATATAGAGTTTGCCAACAGAAGGAGCCATCATGGGTCTCATCAATGGCCTGCGAAAAGGACCTTTTAGCCACACCATATCAAAAAAGCATCCCACATCTTTAAACGAGGTACAGGAACGGGTAGAGAAATACATCAACATGGAGGAGAACTCTCGACTAGGAGAGACCTCAAAACCTGGATTCTCCTACCCATCTTGGGACAAGGATAAAGAGTCCAAGAAAAAAGAAGATCAACATGGAGAGAAGTCTAAAAAATACCATAACTACACCCCTCTGCGGGTGTCTCTTGTAGATGTTTACCGAGAAATATGCCACACTGAGAAGATCCCACCACCTCACCCAATCAAAAGCAAAAAAAGAGGAGGAAATCGAACAGAATATTGCGAATACCACCGAATCTATAGACATCCTACCAATGAGTGTTTTGACTTAAAGAATGTCATAGAGAAATTGGCAAGAAAAGGGCGACTAGATCGATACCTAGCCAACAAAGCGGATGAACCTTGAAAAAGAAGAAGGGACGAAGAGGTCGGAGGAGCTGAACGACCACCTCACACCTCAGAGAGACATGTTCATATGATAAATGGAGGATTCGCAGGAGAAGGGATCTCAAAATCATCTCGTAAAAGGCACCTTAAAGAAGTATATCATGTTGGGGAAGGAGAGAGGCCGTCCGACCTCCCTACTATTATGAAGACGCAACAGGCATCATCCCAGGACATGATGATCCCATGGTCATTACTATCATATTGGCCAATGCTAATCTCCACCGTACACTGGTAGACCAAGGAAGCTTTGCGGATATCTTGTTTAAATCCGCCTTTGACAAACCCAGCCTACAAGATAAAGAGCTCAGAGCATATCCGAACAGCTTGTTCGGACTAGGAGACACTCCAATCCAACCACTTGGATATATCTTATTACACAGGACCTTTGGAAATGGAACCCGATCAAGAACACTCAACATAGACTACATCGTAGTCGACGTGAGCTCAGCCTACAATGCCCTAATAGGTCGGACAACACTGAACCAGCTGGCTGCAGTAGTTTCGACCCCACATCTATGCATGAAGTTTCCCACTCCAGAAGGGATCGCCACGATAAAAGGAGACCAGAAAACTGCGCGATGCTGTTATAATAAAAGTCTGAACCTTAAAGGAAGAGGAGAAGAAGTCAACACTATCGAACTCGGGGGAGTTCGAGGTCGCGAGGAACTTCGCCCACAACCTGAAGGCCAGATCGAAGAAGTCCAGATCGGAGATTCCCTGGGTAAAACAACAAATATTGGGACAACCTTAAAAGAAGATGTAAAGGAGCCTCTAATACAATTCTGAAGGGATAATGCCGACCTCTTTGCATGGAAGGCCGCAGACATGCCAGGCATAGACCCCAAACTAATGTGCCATAAAATGGCGGTATACCCAGGATCTCGGCCAGTGCAACAGAAGCGTAGAAAGCTCGGACCGGAAAGATCCCAAGCTGTGGAAGAACAGGTACAAGCCTTACTGGAGGCAGGATTCATAAGAGAGGTCAATTACCCATTATGGCTAGCCAACGTTGTCTTGGTGAAAAAGTCAAATGGGAAGTGGCGGATGTGAACTGACTACACTGATCTCAATAAAGCCTGCCCAAAAGATCCTTATCCACTCCCAAGTATAGACACTCTCGTGGATGCCTCCTCCGGATACAAGTACCTCTCCTTTATAGATGCTTATTCAGGATACAATCAAATCCCGATGTACCCACCTGATCAAGAAAAGACCTCATTCCTAACCCCAAAAGCAAATTACTGTTATGTCGTCATGCCATTCGGACTCAAAAACATAGGAGCTAGCTACCAAAGATTGATGAACAAAGTCTTTGCAGACCATATGGGAAACTAATGGAGGTATATGTGGACGACATGTTGGTAAAAACACAAAGTGGGGAATCATTACTGTCCGACCTCACCAAAGTGTTCGACACCATAAGGAAGCATGGTATGCGACTTAATCCCGCAAAATGTACTTTTGGGGTAGAAGCTGGCAAATTCTTGGGCTTCATGCTCACACAGAGAGGAATTGAGGCAAACCCGGATAAATGCCAGGCCATACTTGACATGAAAAGTTTGACCTACATCAAAGAGGTACAATAGCTCAATGGAATACTGGCAGCCCTGTCCAAGTTTCTAGCCGGGTCAGCCATAAGATCTCTCCCCTTTTATGCAACATTAAAGAAGGGAATTCTTACACGACCACGGGAATGAGAAGCACTTGTACTATACCTCGTAGTAGAAAATCGGGCAATAGCTTCAGCACTAGTCAGAGAAGACAAAGATGGACAAAAACTCATCTACTTCATTAGCAAAGCTCTACAAGGGGCCGAGCTAAACTATCAAAAGATAGAAAAGTTCACCTACGCTCTCATACTTACTTCTCGACGACTTTGCCCATATTTTCAAGGTCACACCATCAAGATTCTGACAAACCAACCCATAAAAGGCATTCTATAGAAGACAGACTTAGCTGGAAGAATCCTACAGTGGGCAGTCGAGTTATCTGAGTTCGATCTTCAATATGAAGCTCGGACGGCCATCAAGTCATAGTATCTGGCCGACTTCATTGTCGAGTACACTGACACTCCGGGAACTCCTACAAAATGGAATCTTTATGTCAATGGCTCTTCAAATAAAATCGGGAGTGGCACAGGTGTGATAATAGAAAGTGATCAGGGAACCCAAATCGAACTTTCCCTAAAGTTTGAGTTCCCTGCTTCAAATAATCAGGCCGAATATGAGGCATTGCTAGCTGGTTTGAGGCTGGCTAAGGAGGTTGGAGTTCAAAAGCTTATCATCTTCAGCGATTCACAAGTAGTCACCTCACAAATAGCAGGGAGCTACCAAACTAAGGACCCTACCATGAAAATATACTTGGACAAAACCAGAGAACAGCTCGGACAACTCAGGGAATGTGAGGTCCGCCATATACCTCGAGAACAGAATGCTCGAGCTGATGCACTCTCAAAACTAGCCAGCACCAAACCAGGGGGTAATAATAGAAGCCTCATCCAGGAAATACTGCAGAGCCCATCAATTTCGGAGGAAGAAAAGGTCCTAACCATATCAGGTCAGGACCAAGGGTGGATGACCCCTATAATCAACTATCTCAAGTCAGAGACACTCCCCATAGATAAGAAGGAGGCGAAGAGGCTAATACGAGAGGCAAAATACTACACCATAGTAGGCAACATCCTATATAGGAGAAGGGTTTCAACACCCCTATTAAAATGTGTACCGACCCCAACACAAAGGAGGTTTTGGAAGAAATACACAGTGGTATATGTGGCAACCATCTCGGAGCACGAGCTCTCTCCAAAAAAGTACTCCGAGCCGGATTCTTCTGGCCGACTTTACAAAAAGAAGCGACAGAATTCATCAAGACATGCCCACCATGTCAGAAGCATGCCAACTTCCACATTGCCCCACCAGAGGAGCTCATCAGTGTAACATCACCTTGGCCATTTGCAAGGTGGAGACTCGACCTCCTTGGACCCTTTCCCCAAGGATCGGGGCAACTCAAGTTCTTCATTGTAGGGGTAGACTACTTCACAAAATGGATTGAGGCAGAGCCCCTAGCTAATGCCATTGTTCAAAGAAGTCGGAAATTCTTGTATAGAAACATTGTTACAAGGTTTGGGGTCCCTCACTCCATCACTACAGACAATGCCACTCAATTCACCGACTCAGGTTTTAGGAAATTGGTAGCTGATTTGAAAATAAAGCACCAGTTCACATCCGTAGAACACCCACAAGCCAACGGACAGGCATAAGCTGCCAATAAAGTCATATTAGCTAGGTTAAAATAGAGATTGCAGGATGCAAAGGGAGCTTGGGCCGAAGAGCTCCCACAAGTCCTATGGGCATATCGAACAACTCCACACTCCACCACAGGAGAATCACCCTTCCGATTGGCTTACAAAATAGAGGCAATGATCCCAGTAGAGATCGAGGAAGGATCCCCTAGAATGATCCTCTACAATGAAGAAGCCAACTCCCAAATTCAAAGGGAAGAACTCAACCTACTTCCAGAAGTCCGAGAAAAAGCTCGGATTAGAGAGGAAGCGTTAAAGTGTTGAATGGCCTCAAGATACAATCAGAAAGTAGTCCAGCGAAGTTTCGCCAACAACGATCTTATCCTAATTCGAAATGACATTGGAGCAGGTCGATCAAGAGAAGGAAAGCTAGCAGCTAACTGGAAAGGACCTTACCAAGTTGTAGAGGTACTGGGAAAAGGCTACTACAAGGTGTCTGACCTCGAGGGGCGAGATCTACCAAGGTCATGGCATGCCTACAACCTAAGAAGGTACTATAGTTAGGAGGTAATAAAGATCTTAGGTCAAGGCGCACTCTTTTTCCTAAAAATGTTTTTTAATGAGGCGCCAAGCCAAGATCTACAGAAATTGCCCGACTTAGAAGGGTAAGTACCCACATGCACATATTCTTGTCTATATGACTATTTTTTATTTGAATAAAGTTTTTCAAATTCACTACAAAGTTTTTTTTTACCAAGACGCATTAATCTAAACGCAAGAATTCGTCACCCGATTATGACAAGGTCGGCAAGATGAAAACCAAATTCATCATCCGATTACAAAGCTACAGGTCGGCAAGATGAAAACCAAATTCATCGTCCAATCATGACAAGATCGGCAAGATGAAAGCGACAAAACAGATTAATGCAAGAAGTTATAAAAAGTAATCCATAGAAAGAGGCCTGACGAGGTCTGAGTAAAAATGGATTACTAAAAATAACTTAAGAGGGTTCGACAAGAAGAAGTCGGACCGAACCGATCAAAGCGACAAAGTTATAAAAAGTAATCCATAGAAAGAGGCCTGACGAGGTCTGAGTAAAAATAGATTACTAAAAATAACTTAAGAGGGTTTGACAAGAAGAAGTCGGACCAAACCGATCAAATCGACAAAGTAATAAAAAGTAATCCATAGAAAGAGACTTGACGAGGTCTGAATAAAAATGGATTACTAAAAATAACTTAAGAAGGATCGACAAGAGAAGTTGAACCAACGAAAGGCGCACGCTAGAAAGGACAGTTCTGCCTAAAAAGCCACGACTCCACAATAAGGCCTCTTTCAAAATTGTTCAGACTAAACTAAAAGATTCTACGAGAATACTAGAAAGAGGTCGAACAAAATTAGCCCCAAAGATCATCTCGAATAAGCAGAAAGTGAACAAACACAAGGCAATCAAAAAGAGGTCCTACAGCAGAATACCATCACTCTATAAAGATCTACAAAAATGGCAAAGGTATCCAAAATATAAGCCATAATTAAAAACTCAGAAGGTGACCTGAAAGAGGGCCTCAAGAGTTCAAAGTATTTTGTTTTTCTACTTATAAAGTTGCATAAGAAGCAACTAAAAGTCAAGAGGGTCAAACCATAAACAAAGTTACAAAAAACAAAGTTCAAAAGCCCACAAATCGGGTTGTACAGATAAAATAAAGAAATCATAAAGGGTTCAAAGTTTCTCCAGTAGTAGCATCAGTAGCTGAAGGCAGAGGAACAATCTTTATGGGCGTGGCGTCTACAGTCCCATCCTCCCTATTAAGTATTTGACAATCAGGAGTAGGCTCAAAATGGTTGACCTCAGCAGAAGAATTTGAAGAGGTCGCGGCTGTAGAAGCCTTGGCTGGCGGTGCAGGAGGAGGCCCATCATCTTCGTCATCCGGAGCAGGCACTATCTTGCTATCTTCCACCACATTGTCCAGGCTGAAGAGAGTGAGGTCGTGTTCAAGAGCGAGAACTCAGACCTCTGCCTTTAAGTTTTCATAAGCGCCTGTCACAGTATCTAGAAGATGACCCTGCACATCGGCATAATCTGCGTGGGCAGAATCAAGCCTCCCCCTCAGCTCCAACACCTCGGCATAAATGCGGGTATAACTCTCCTTGTGTTTCTTTGCCATCTCCTCCGCCAAGTTTACAGCCACCTCAGCCCTGGTAGCCCGCATCTTTTCCTTCTCCAAATCCAACTCCAGCTTAATCACCCTGGCATCAAGCTCATCCTTCACCCCCTTTATCCTATCGATGTCTGACTTGGCATCCTTAAGAAAAGCCTTCGTTGCATGAACTGTGGAACCTTGAACAGTACGAAATAGAGCTGCTCCTATATGGGCCATCCGAATACTATTACAAGTGATGGATTTCAAATGGCGAAGCATGGACACATCATCCATCGGAAGTCAACCATAAGGAGCAATTTGATTATCAACAAACCCCACAGCATCAAAATTAGGGGAATCCAAGTCATAAGGCTCAACAGTTTTTTGTTTTTTAGGAGGAAGACCAGCAGTAGGAGAAGAGCCAGTACCAGTAGAGGGTCGAGCTGGGTCAGAGGGGACAATCCGGACCTGAGGGGTCGGAATAACCTTCCTCAGCCCGGATGCACCTGATGCTGGTTTCTTTGGAGGAACCTGAGAAGACTCTCCCTCCGCAGTCTTGGCTGAGATGTTTTGAGCAGCTGTTGCTTTCTTAGCCCGGTGAAAATGTTTCATGGAGTCTATAGATTTTACCATCTCTACAAAAAAGAAACCAAGAAAACAAGTCACAAACAGATGGAGGTAAAAATTCAACAAGCAAAACTATTGAAAAGAAGTCGGTCACTACCCAGTTCAGCACGAACAAGGGAAGGATCTCCTAAAAACTTCTTCGTGTCAAGATGGGGAGGCTCTCCCCAATTTTTCTCTAACACATTTACAAAGGCCTGCTCGACCTCATCCAGACTTTCCCAGGAATACCTAGCTACTACTACATTCTTCTGCCAGCACAAAGGGAAGTTAGGCTCATCATTTTCATCCAAAAAGAAGAGTCGAGCTCCCTCAACAGCTTGGACCCTGAAATAGTAGTTTTTAAAGTCTCTAAAAGACTCATCATACATAGAGAAAATCTTTTATCCTTGAGTAGCTCGGAAAGAAACCCAGGAGGCTTTCTTCTTCGCTACCCCAGGCTTCGTCAACACAAAAAGATAAAGAAAAAGAGTTTGGGTAGATCGGATATCCAATTCCTGACACAACAATTGGAAGATTTTTATGAAGCCCCAAGAGTTCGGGTGGAGTTGAGAAGGAGCTACATTGCAGGACCACAACAACTCGGTCTCAAAAGGGGTAAAAGGAATGGTAATATTCAAATGACTAAAAAAATAGTCATAAGCATAGAAAAAGGGACGTTCCCCTTGAGTGAAAGAGGGAAAACTAACCCTCTCCTCACGGTCAGGTGACACTAACTCATAGTTCTTCTCTTGATCCCTATCACTACAAATCCTATGGTGCCTCTTAAGTCACACACAATACTCAAAGTCAGCAACTGTAACACACATCAACACAATTGATTCCAGCCAGTCAGATATGCCATCCGGGATCTTAGTAGACATCTCAACAATGTTTTTGCAATAAGACATAGGTCAACTATTCCTACAAGAAGAAAAATAAAAATGGGTTACTACCAAACAACTCGGACAAATATGAAAACAATTCGAACAATAAACGTCAAGAGTCAGACACGGCAGTAAAAGGAAAACCCCAGGATTCATACTAAAGTCCAGGGGCACCTTTTGGAGGCAGTAACAAAGCAAGATCCAGGAAGGAAGGAAATCAACGGTCTATGCCCTAAACATCTCGCAACAAGAAAACAACAATCCTTCCATGGCAACGACACTCCACACAAAATAGCAAAGAACTCATCATCACCAACAAAAAACATCAAAGTTACAACCTTTCCTACTGACAGTTTATCATCAAAGCCACAAAAACTTCTCAAAATTATAAACCTCCAATCTACCAACAAATCCGCAAAAGCCAAGACTTTGATCAAGGAGACGCAACCAAAAGAGAACAAAACCCTAAGGAAGCAGAAACTACCAGGCACATGCATCACAACAAAAGAGTGCAGGGATCACCACAAAGATGCAAGCTTGTTCAGAAAATCGTAAAAACACAAATAATGAAAGGAAAGATACAATCTTTTCTCAAAGGGATCAAGACTCTCAGAAACAAAATCAGTAAAAATCACATGCAACAGTGAAGACATACAAAAAGGCGACGAAAGCATAAAAGGGAAAGAAAATACCAACCTGAAGAAAAAGAAGAAAGCAAGCGCAAGAGGAGGGTCAGGAAGAAATGGCAACGAACCCACACCAAACAACCATTTTCGAAGCGGGAAAAAGGAAAAGAGATGCAAAAACAGAGGGCATAAAGGAGTGAAACGCTGTGCAAACAACGAGCAAAGAAGATGAAGAGGAGTTAGAGAAAGAAACTGTAAAGTGACACTTTGAAAATTTTCGAAAATGAAGTAGCAAAGAGGGAAAAAGGAAACGGCGAGGGGATATTTATGAGCCTTCAAACCCTCACACGTTTCCAAGAAAAGCGCAACGCGTGCTACAATTAAAAAGGAAGAAAACGCTTCACATTCAAAGAAGCCCAGCAGGAGTTATATAGAGATCGACAAAAAGGCAAAATGCTCAAGCTTGACTTCTCCAAAAAGAGTCGAAGTCTGAAGACACAAGCCTAAAAAGTAAAGATCGAGCTCAAGCAGGGGCACTGTTCATACCCTGGGTCGAGCTATCCGACCTGAGCTGATTGAAGACAAAGCGACCGACCTCTTCAAGTCAGAACACCCGACCTCTTCTTTAAAAGAGTTCGGCCAAATCACCACAAGAAGCCCAAGAAGGCCCAAACAAAGGGACATAGCCCAATCTAAAGGCAGCTTGATGCACGGAAACTTGTCTCTTAACAAATCTCCCTCGGCAAGTATACTGAATTGTCGTCAAGTAATAACTCACAAAAGAGTGAGGTCGAATCCCACAGAGATTAACGGATTAAACAATCAATAGTTGATTAATTATCCTAGTTAGACGAATCATATTGGAGTGATAAGTAACAAGGAAATGTAAATGGCATAAAAGTAAAGAAAGCAATAAGGTGCAGAAAAGTAAAATGGCAAGAAAAGTAAATGTAAGAACTAAAAATAAAATGAACATTGGGATCAAGAGATATTGCAATCCTCTGGATCAAGTTCATTCTCATCTCTTCCTCAATCAATGCATTCATTGATCTCCTTGGCAATCTTAAGTGATTGGATCCCAATTCCTTGGCAATCCAATCTCTCTAAGCTTGAACAATTTCCCAATTCCTTGATTTAATTGCTCATGGAAAGAGATGAAGTTTGGTCACTGATTATACCACACACAGTCATAGATCAAAGTATTGGTAGGATTAAATGTCACAATATCCATCCAACCCCCAACCTAATCCAATGTGAGAGAGCATTTCTAGCATGATTTCCTCATTCCTCTTCCAAGGTTCAGAGAAAATCCAAGTATGAGCAATTTCTCTTCTGAGACAATTACCCAATTGGATGAAGATCGAAAGCTCTCTAGTAAAATCAAGAGAAAAGAAAGAAGAAGAAGAATAACTATAATTGATCCATTGAATCACAATAGAGCTCTCTAACCCAATGAAAAGAGTTAGTTGATCATTGCTCTACCAAAATAGAAAAGAAAGCAAGTGCAGAAAAGTAAAGATGAAGGTTAAAACTGAAAATAAAACTTCAAAGTTCATAAATGAAAATTACAACTAAAACGAAACTACTCCTTAAGAAGAAAAGAAGAGAAAAGGAAGAAGAGTGTAGGAGGGGAGGGGTCCGAAGACCCACTCCCCTTGGAGTGTGCCAATTCACAGAAGTTCGAATCGGTCTTCACTCTCTCCCCCTTCCTTCAATTCTCCGTTTCTGGATACCTTCAATGTAGAAACTAAAGCCTTTTTTATAGGCTCTCCTAAATTACAAAATGAAATGAAATTAAAAGTAAATTACAATGAAATGAAAATCAACTATTCTAGATGCTTCTTGTGGCCTTGATTGGTTGACAATTGTGGGCTTGCTTGCTTGAGCTTTGAAGTGGACTTGAGAGAGAAGTGAATCAAATTGAGGTCCAGGGTGACTTGGCTTTATTGCTTTCGTTAGCCACACTAACGCTACAAGTGTGGCGTTAGTGCTGAAGTTAGTGTGGCTAACGTCACACTTGCTACCCAGTTGGTATTTTTGGGGCTTAAAAGATGCCTCTGGTTTGTGCTCTAATTTCATGCCCACTATAGAGTATTATATATCATTGGAAAGCTCTGAATGTCAGCTTTCTAACACAGCTGGAATCACCTCAATTGAAACTCTGTAACTCAAGTTATGCCCCTTTGAAGGTGACAAGGTTGCTGGCATTGTCGCTAGCGTTACTGGAAAAAGCGAGTCACAATAACGTTAGCGATCAGGGGCTTAATATTGCCAGGTTTTGGAGCTCAAACTTAATGTCCACCCCATACTATTATATATTATTGGAAATCTACTTTCCAACGCCTTTGAAAGCGCATCATTTGGAGCTCTACAGCTCGAGTTACACTTCTTGGAAGGTGAAGAGGTCAGCTGGCCTTACTACAGGTTGATACCATGTTCATCTTTGCACTTTCGGGGCAGGTTTTCTACCTCAAATTCAGTGTCCACCATGTAGTGCCATATATGCTTGGAAAGATCTGGAATCCTACTTTCCAATGCCATTGGAATCACCTCATTTGGAGCTTTGTGGCTCAAGTTATTCTTGTTTGAAGAAGGCATGGTCAGGCTGCCAGGTGAGACTTTTGCCTACGTTAATGTCCACGTTAGTGTAACTAACGTGGCCATTAACGTGGGTCTGCCTTTGCTTCACAAACGTTAGTGGCACTCACTTTTTTCACTAACGTTGGCGCTTCCCTTTCCTTCCACGTTAGTTCCCACGTTAATGTAACTAACGTGGAAGCTAACGTGGGTCTTCTTTTGCTTCGCTAGCGTTATTGGCACTCACTTTTGCCAATAACGCTGCTCCTTCTTCAAAGTTAATGCCATTAACTTTCTCACTAACGTTGGGCTTCTTCAACGTTAGTTCCCACGTTAGTGGAGCTAACGGGGTTGCTAACGTGGGTCTTCTTGCCTTTTGCTAACGTTAGTGGCGTTAACGTTCTCACTAACTTTCCAAGCTTTCCTTCCTTCCACTTTAATGGCCACGTTAGTGGCGCTAACGTAGCCACTAACGTGGCTCTTCTCTGCTTCTTTTGGTCTAAAATCAAGCAAACAAAGTGTATCAAAGTAACATACAAGACAAACTTCATTATACTAAGTGTGCTAATAATGCCCAAAATCAAAACTTCACTTAGTGTGATCTATTTCATCATATTTACCATGTATATTAACTAAAATTCACCTATGCTTGAGATTTTGTTTCATGCAGAGATTTTTCATGCTATTACTCATTTATTGGCCAAATTTGTATGAAAACTAACTAAAACCTACTGAAATAACTATCAAAAATAGGCAATGATGCACCCGCATCACAGCTACAGCCTAGAAAGATAAAGGCGGTTCCCCTTAAAGATAAGATGACTTCACTCAAAGATAAGATAAGATAACTAACTTATCTTATCTAGAAAGGTCAGCCCACACTACTAAAAATACATTGGAGCACCCAGGTATAACTCAACTCTGATTCTACAAAAAAACCTGCTTAAAACCCATGCTAACTTAAGCATCGGAGTCTCTTGTAGGTACCACCACCCTCTGGTGACGAAGGATCAGCAGCACCACCAGGTCCAACAAGTCAGACGCAACAGCACCGGCCACCACAGCATATCTCATCCGAGATCGACCTTCAGTTTCAGGTAACCCACGAAACAGGCAGCCATCATCAAGCACTGAGAATAAAGGTACTAAGAAGAAAGTACCTAAAGGCTGGAGGGATAAGAAAATCTCCACTAAAGGCCTCTCACCTGGCATGAGAGTTATTTTCACTAACAACCCAGTCACTCCACATACTGTGAACAAGATCCTGTCTCTAGAATATGTGGAACTCATCCATGAGAGCACAGGCAAGAAGTTCACTGTAAGGGGCAACATTCTAAGCACCTATCCATCTCCGTAAGGAGCTAACCGTCAAGCTAGTGACGTTAAAGAAGCACTTATTGGGAGGCAACCCAACCATAATTAGTTATTTCCGTTTTTCTTTAAGTTTATTTTACATAATTATTTCTTTAACTTTGTGATCATGTGCAGTAGTTAGAATAGAAACAGAAACAGTCAGAACCGAAAACATAACACCCTGGAGCAGGTACCTTGCTGGCATTAAACGCCACACAAGGTATCCCTAATGGGCGTTCAACGCCCAAGAAGAGCAGCATTACTGGCGTTGAATGCCAGCCAGGGAGCTTGCAGCTGGCGTTGAACGCCAGCCAAGAAGCAGTAACCTGGCATTGAACACCAGGAAAGAGGTCCCCTATGGGCGTCCAACGCCCTATGAGAAGCATAAAGCTGGTGTTGAACGCAAGCTAGGAGCAGGAGCTAGGGATTCAATGCCCATAAGGGGGCAGGTAATTCGAATTCCCTTGGGAAGTCCTAACTAATCCTATATCAAAAGTTAAAATCTTGATGGTATAAGAGTTCTATGCCAATGCATGGGTCACTAAACATCATGATACAAGTGTGAACCCAAGTCCCAAAAATTGGAGCACCATGGTCCGAGGGCGACCCTTAGATTTTAGCCCGGAAAATGTCAGGTTGGCCCTCCATTTGCCAGTGATGCAAGGAGACCCATATCCTTACACTGGAAGAGTCAATTTTGATCAAAGGATGGACCAAGTCCTTTCAGATATTTGTGTGGAAGGAGCACAAAAGGGATGCTCATGGCAAGCCTATCCAACTAAGAAGGCTTGACCTTAATCCAGTAACAAGAGGATGGTTGGAATTCATCCAACACTCTATCATCTCTACTAGTAATCGGTCAGAAGTGACAATTGATAGAGCCATCATGATTCACTGCATCATACTTGGGGATGAGATGGAGGTACATGAGGTGATACCTCAAGTGCTGTACAAGGTGGCAGAAAAGACCTCCACTCAAGCCAGGTTGGCATTCCCTCACCTCATATGTCACTTATGCAATTCAGCTGGAATTATCATAGAAGGAGACATCCCCATTGAGGAGGACAAGCCCATCTTTAAAAGAAGGATGGAGCATGATAGAGAGCCGGCACGTGAACCACAGTAAGAACATGTAGAGCCGCCTCAATAAAAAATTCTTGAGATGCCTTAAGGGATGTATTTTCATCCCCCAAGGCTATTGGGACCAATTGCATACTTCTTTAGGAGAATTGAGCTCCAACATGGATCAGCTAAGGACGAACCACCCAAAGTATTCTACCATCCTCCTGAAATAAGAGAAGATCAAAGAGTCATGAGGGAAGAACAACAGAGACAAGGACAAGACATAAAAGAAATCAAGCGTTCCATTGGATTCTCCAGAGGGAGTAATAGCTGCCGTCACTAAGGTGGCCCCGTTCTCTTAATCCCCTTGCCTATGTCATTTTTTCTATTTTCCTTGTATTTTGTTTCATTGTCTGTTTCTAAGTGTATGATCATCTTTAATTATGTCTTAAAGGTATGAAATATTCCATATATCTCACCCCTTGCTGGAAAGAAAATTTTAATTGAAAAAGAATCGGAAGATACTTGAATTTCGAGTTATATCATAAGAATAGTTCAATTATGTTGATGTGGTGGCATTGCTTTTACTTTCTAAATGCATGAATGAACAGTGCATATTTGATGTTGGAGTTAAGAATGTTGGATTTTGAAAGAATGATGAAAAAGGAGAAGTATTATTGGTAATTTGAAAAATCCAACAATTGATTCTTGAAGCAAGAAAAAGCAGCAAAAAGCAAAAAGCAAAAAAAAAGAGAAAAAGAAAGAAGCGAAAAAAATGGAGAGAAGCAAAAGAAAAAGCCAATAGCTCTTTAAACCAAAAGGCAAGAGCAAGGATCCAAGGCTTTGAGCATCAATGGTTAGGAGGGCCTAAAAGAACAAAATCTTGGCCTAAATAGTTCAAATGAGCTGCTTCCCTAACTATATACTTGTGGTGTGAAGGTGTCAAGTGAAAAGCTTGAGACTAAGTAGTTAAAGTCATGATCCAAAGCAAAGAGTGTGCTTAAGAACTCTAGACACCACTGGCTGGGGATTCTAACAAAGCTGAATCACAATCCTAAAGGGTTCACCCAGTTAAGTGTCTGTGGCATTTATGTATCCGGTGGTAATACTAGAAAATAAAGCACTTAGGGTCACGGCCAAGACTTAAAAGAAGCTGTGTTCAAGAATAAAAAAAAAGCTGAACTAGGAGAGTCAATAATATCATCTGGATTCTGAGTTCCTAAGGATGCCAACTATTCTGAGCTTCAAAGAAAAGTGAGATGCAAAAACTATTCAGAAGTGAATAGCTATTAGTCCCGCTCATCTAATTGAAACTGGGCTTCATTGAAAACTCTGGGAATCATTGTATCCTTCTCTTTTTTTAATCCTACTTTGTTTTTGGTTGCTTGGGGACAAACAACAGTTTAAGTTTGGTGTTTTGATGAGGAGATATTTTATAAGCTTTTTGGCATCATTTTCATATAGTTTTTGTTATGTTTTGTTTAAGTTTATATTTTCATAGGTTTTAGTGAAAAATTCACATTTTTGGATTCTACTTTGAGTTATTGTGTTTTATGATGATTTCAGGTAAATTCTGGCTGAAATTGGAAAGCTTTGGAAAAGTCTTATTCAGAGACAAAGAAAAGACTGCAGATGTTGTCAGATTCTGACCTCCATGCACTCGAAGGAGCATTTCTGGAGCTACAAAAGTCCAAATGGGGCTTTCTCAATGACAATGGAAAGCTAACATCCAGGGCTTTTCATTAATATATAATAGTCTATACTTTGCTCTAGAAATGAAGGCCCAAAACTGGCATTCAACGCCAGCTCCCAATCCGATTTCTAGCGTTGGACGCCCAAAAAAGAGTCCAAAGCTGGCATCCAACGCCCCAGAGGGAGTACCAACTTATGACTTCACTCAAACTCAGCCCAAACACTCTCCAAGTGGGCCCGGAAAGTGGATTTTTGTACTACAAGACTAGTTTATTTTATTTCTGTAATTCTTAGTTATCAGATTAGTATATATAGAACAAAGATCACCCTTGTTAGATATCTTTGTCCATTCAAACCTTTCATTACTTTTTTGTAAGCTATTAGCCACTAACCTCCTAGGTTAAGGTTAGGAGCTCTGCTGATTCTTATGGATTAATAATATCATTGTTCTATTTCAATCTATGCTTGATTCTATTCTAAGATGTGTCTTCATTCTTCATCCTAATGAATTAGGAGTGTAACTTGACTGTCATCCCTATTCTACATGGGTTCTTGCGAGTCCTTGACGAGATAATACTGAACCACAAGCTTGATTAAACATCTCTTAGACGGCTAATCCACGACTTCGTTGGGGACTTGGAGACATCAGTTTAGCTGAGGTACGAGGCGATTAGGGCCTTTGTGGTATAGTTTAGAATCAAGAAGCAGCATTCTCTGATCTAGAAGATTCGCCCTTGTTTGTGGCACTTTGAGTAGGATCACCAAGGGAATGGACTGCTAGAGCTTCACCCTCATTCGGATTGGATGACCACTGACTTGGCGTTTGATCTGAAGTAGAGGAGATTAATGACCACTAACCTGGCGTTAGTCACTTACAGCCTACCATGGAATGAATCATCAGAAGTTGAAGTAGACAGTGAGTGTAAAACCCGGTTAATTAATGGCTAATTAACCCATAAATTAACTAAAGAATGAGAAAATTAGGTTTTTATGGTTTAATGTGGTAGAGAAATTTAATACGAGAATTTTGACACCAATTTTAAAGAAATCGGCACAAGATTGGGCCGAACCGGCCAAACTGGGCCAACCGGACCTATATTGGGCCCTTGGTTCAGCCCAATGCCCAATTAAATGAAGGGTACAGCCCTTCTTCTCCCCCATTTCAAACACCCACGCTGAAAACACTTGGGGGAGGAAGGAAGAGCATGAAACCCTTGCTCCTATTCACCTCAATCTTCCATTGTTGATAACTTTTGATACGGAGCTCCGATTGACGCACCGTTTACGACCACACGAACGTAGAATTGAGCTCTACAAAAACCACACAATCAATCTTGAGGTAAGCCACATTTTCTTCTTCGAATTCCAGCTCTTGGTTTCGAAAATTTTGGGCAAAAATGTTGAGATTTTGAGCTCCTTTGTGTTATAGGATCAAATTAACTTGAGGGGAAGGCTTGTTCTTGCTCCCTTGAGCCTTGGCTAAGGTAAGAGGTCTCAAAACCTAGTGAAAATGTTGAATTTGAGGTATTGGGTATTGAGTTATTGTGTTTTAATGTGATAATGTGGCTTAGGCATTATATATGTGTATTTTGGAGCTTGATTGGTGATTTTGGAAAGCTTGGAAAGGAGCTTTGTGTTAGGAAATCTATTGGTGAGGCTTTGGGGACATTGAAGGTTGAAATTAGAGGTGTTCCGGGTGGAACGGGAATCGGTCAAGGTATGATTTCGGTTTCCTGTATCTAAAATGTAATGTGGTTGTGAAAACGTAGGCTAGTGGCCTTAGGATAAGATTTTGAAATAATGAGGTAGTTGATGAATGATATCAATTATGTTGTTATGCATGAACTTAGTGGATTGTGACATGTTGATATATTTGATGAATGAATTGGATTGAGATGGATATATGGATTGATATGTTTAATTAATGAAAAGGTTGAAGCTCTTGTTGATGAGCATGTTTTTTTAGAGTATGATATTGATATGTGAAAATATATGGTGGTTGATGAAATTGATTGTTTGTTTTGGAAATTGAGAGAGAAAAGGTTGATTATTAAATAGAGATATGAAATGTTGATTATGAGGTAAGATTTGTTAAATTGAGATATTGATTAAATATGATGTAATTGGTGGGTTGATGATTGAAAGAGGTTTGGAAATTATTGATGTTGGGATGGTTGAGTTTTTGGTTGAGTTTGAATGGATTAGGAAGTGTATGTATTGAAATTTGGGAATTTATAAGTTTTGGTAAAAATGGAATTTTGATGAACTTCAACGGATCATATCTTGGGCTATTGTTTTCGGAAATTGATGATTTTTATATCAAAAGAAAGATGATTTCATAAACTTTAAAATGGTTTAAATTTGATGAAAGTTTGAATTTTGTGGAAGGAGATATGATCGTCGAAAGTTTGGGCCAAAAATCTGAATTCTGAAATTTTGCAGAATTTGTGATTTCTGGTTTGTGTTCGCACACACAGCCCTGTGTGCACGCACACCCTGCAGGAATTTGGACCTGTGCGCATGCACAACCTTGTGCGTATGCACACGCGGGGACAGGGCCACTGATGGGAGCGCTAGCACGCCCTGTGCGCACACACAACCAACGAAGGTTTGCGAGCTGTGCGTACGCACAGACCTGTGCGCACGCACACATTGGGAATGCCATACGGTTAATGGCGCTAGCACACCTTGTGCGCACACTCAACCATGGAAAGTTAACTTTCTGTGCGTATACACAAGCTTGTGCGCACGCACACTTTCTGAAAATGCTTTTGGGTGTGCGCACGCACACCCCTGTGCGTACGTAAGCAACCCTGTTCCTTTCTAAAGCTTTGTTTTCAAGTCTTTTGCATTCCCAACAAGCTTGCAATCTTCCGAGGCATCATTTCACACTTGTAAACCCCTAATTTCATCCTTTAAATCTTAAATTGATATAGAATACCTAGCGAATGAGAGTAAGCTAGGGAAGAGGGTAGCTTGTGGATGAAGAAAGGGAATGCTATGATAATTTATGATGAAAGATGATGATATGAGTTGTTGAGAAGGATAGTGGAGTGCGGTATATGATATGGGCCGAGTGGCTGAGTATGAGATGAGCCGAATGGCTGTGTGTAATGATGATTTAAGGCTGATTATAAAGTATGAATTGAAAGTCGGATGGCTGAGATGAATGTTAATGTATGGCTGTGATTAAATGCATATATGCTGAATTGAATTGTTGATATTATGATTGTTTGCACTTCACCTTTTTGAGATACGAGTTTCCCTGGGTAAAAGCAGTGGCTAGCCACCACATGCTCCAAGTGGAGACTCGATATTCTGCTGACCTTATGTCGTAAGGGTGGCCGGACACTGTGAAAGTTTCGGATGAGCTCACCCTCGTAAACATACACCAGTGAGGGTGTTGGATATATACATGATGTTTATGTTGTGGATAACTCGAGTTGGGGATGCACGACTGATGAGCGGATAATTTATACCATTTTTAGCATTGTTTTTACATAGTTTTTAGTATGTTTTAGTTACTTTTTATTATATTTTTATTAGTAAATATGATGTAATTGGTGGGTTGATGATTGAAAAAGGTTTGGAAATTATTGATGTTGGGATGGTTGAGTTTTTGGTTGAGTTTGAATGGATTAGGAAGTGTATGTATTGAAATTTGGGAATTTATAAGTTTTGGTAAAAATGGAATTTTGATGAACTTCAACGGATCATATCTTGGGCTATTGTTTTCGGAAATTGATGATTTTTATATCAAAAGAAAGATGATTTCATAAACTTTAAAATGGTTTAAATTTGATGAAAATTTGAATTTTGTGGAAGGAGATATGATCGTCGAAAGTTTGGGCCAAAAATCTGAATTCTGAAATTTTGCAGAATTTGTGATTTCTGGTTTGTGTTCGCACACACAGCCCTGTGTGCACGCACACCCTGCAGGAATTTGGACCTGTGCGCACGCACAACCTTGTGCGTATGCACACGCGGGGACAGGGCCACTGATGGGAGCGCTAGCACGCCCTGTGCGCACACACAACCAACGAAGGTTTGCGAGCTGTGCGTACGCACAGACCTGTGCGCACGCACACATTGGGAATGCCATACGGTTAATGGCGCTAGCACACCTTGTGCGCACACTCAACCATGGAAAGTTAACTTTCTGTGCGTATACACAAGCTTGTGCGCACGCACACTTTCTGAAAATGCTTTTGGGCGTGCGCACGCACACCCCTGTGCGTACGTACGCAACCCTGTTCCTTTCTAAAGCTTTGTTTTCAAGTCTTTTGCATTCCCAACAAGCTTGCAATCTTCCGAGGCATCATTTCACACTTGTAAACCCCTAATTTCATCCTTTAAATCTTAAATTGATATAGAATACCTAGCGAATGAGAGTAAGCTAGGGAAGAGGGTAGCTTGTGGATGAAGAAAGGGAATGCTATGATAATTTATGATGAAAGATGATGATATGAGTTTTTGAGGAGGATGGTGGAGTGCGGTATATGATATGGGCCGAGTGGCTGAGTATGAGATGAGCCGAATGGCTGTGTGTAATGATGATTTAAGGCTGATTATAAAGTATGAATTGAAAGTCGGATGGCTGAGATGAATGTTAATGTATGGCTGTGATTAAATGCATATATGCTGAATTGAATTGTTGATATTATGATTGTTTGCACTCCACCTTTCTGAGATACGAGTTTCCCTGGGTAAAAGCAGTGGCTAGCCACCACGTGCTCCAAGTAAAGACTCGATATTCTGCTGACCTTATGTCGTAAGGGTGGCCGGACACTGTGAAAATTTCGGATGAGCTCACCCTCGTAAACATACACCAGTGAGGGTGTTGGATATATACATGATGTTTATGTTGTGGATAACTCAAGTTGGGGATGCACGACTGATGAGCAGATAATTTTATACCATTTTTAGCATTGTTTTTACATAGTTTTTAGTATGTTTTAGTTACTTTTTATTATATTTTTATTAGTTTTTATTCAAAAATCACATTTCTGGACTTTACTATGAGTTTGTGTGTTTTTCTGTGATTTCAGGTATTTTCTAGCTGAAATTGAGGGACCTAAAAATCTGATTCAGAGGCTGAAAAAGGACTACAGATGCCGATAAATTCTGATCTTCCTGCACTCGAAGTGGATTTTCTGGAGCTACAGAAGCCCAATTGGCGCCCTCTTATTGCATTGGAAAGTAGACATCATGGGCTTTCCAGCAACGGCGCCAAAAACTTGGTGCACAAAATTGTGATCTCTGGTAATGGTTCCAAAAACTTGGTGCTCTAATCTCAATTCATAATTTGTCACAACTTCGATACAACTAACCAGCAAGTGTACTGGGTCATCCAAGTAATAAACCTTACGTGAGTAAGGGTCGATCCCACGGAGATTGTTGGTATGAAGCAAGCTATGGTCACCTTGTAAATCTCAGTCAGGCGGATATAAAATAATTATGGAGTTTTCGAATATAAATAATAAATAGATAGAAAATAAGGATAGAAACACTTATGTAATTTATTGGTAAGAATTTCAGATAAGCGTATAGAGATGCTTTCGTTCCTCTGAATCTCTGCTTTCCCACTGTCTTCATCCAATCAGTCTTACTCCTTTCCATGGCTGGCTTTATGCAAGGGCATCACCGTTGTCAATGGTTACATCCCCTCCTCTTGTGAAAATGGTCCAAATGCTCTGTCACAGCACGGCTAATCATCTGAGGTTCCCGATCATGCTGGAATAGGATTCACCCTCCTTTTGCGTCTGTCACTACGCCCAGCACTCGCGAGTTTGAAACTCGTTACAGTCATTCAATCCCAGAATCCTACTCAGAATACCACAGACAAGGTTTAGACCTTCCGGATTCTCATGAATGCCGCCATCAATCTAGCTTACACCACGAAGATTCTGATTAAGAGATCTAAGAGATACTCATTCAATCGAAG